>NC_061109.1:18701486-18718986 GCF_015104395.2 Macrobrachium nipponense | reverse complement strand
TCAAGTGTTCACCATAGTGGCAGCAGGACCGAGTGGCCTAATATTTGTAAATTAACTTTCTACTTTTATAGCGTTATATCGAAAGTTATTATGATTTCTTTTGATAAAGCACAGAGAAGTTTAGCATCTGATTAAATGAAATATAAATAAGACACAAGTTGGTGTAAAAGAAAAAAAAAACGAAATCCAAGTTATATGCGCGTTTAGCATTGGTTACATGGTTAGGCCTATTTCAAGAATCAAGGAAATATATTTTCCAGCTTGTTAGTTAATAATTTCATCGAATTTCTCAATTGTGCAAATTTTTGCATGTGGAGTTGTGTTCAGGGTCGCACCAAACAAGTATTTTCGTAGGCTTCCACCTTTTTTTTTTTTTCAGTGCATAAGTGAGACTATTCTTCTCCATACGATCCGGAGTGTGAATATCCTTATCGAGCATTATTTTAATTCGAGTATCTCCTGTTATGCTCTCTCTCTCTCTCTCTTTCAGGACCTTTTTATCTAGACAGGAATAGCCAGAGGTCTGTTTTAAGAATCAAGCACTAAGCCTATTGGTCATGCTAGGGTAGTTCTTTATATATATATATACATATATATATAGATATATATATATATATATATATCCCCAAAAAAATCATAAATTTCTGTTATACAATAATGCTTGACTGGATTGAACTGATTACTGGTTGTCCGTGGAAATATGAATTTGGGTGATATCACTCTCTTATGATACGCCCACTTCCGCAAATTCAGTCTTAAATTCCACGGTTGGGATATGATTCGAAGATTTGAGGTAAAAGGTTGAAGTGAAAAAAGTGGAGTTACTATTGTGAGTAGAGGTGGAGGTAGAGGGGGGGAGGGGTGGTTGGGGTCTGTCGTCTCCCTACTTGACCAGGTGGTGATATTACGGGGGTTCTGGTTGCTTGCGACCGTCTTATTTTTTTGTATAGCGAGTGTGTTTCCCAGGTGCAAAGACAGGTCCTGGTGTCGGTCCTGAAGGTTCTATCTTTGCCTAAATAACAGACAGTGGCCCTGTATTGTAAGCCTTGCAATTCCCGGAACTAGGCCTAGTCACCTGAAGGTATCAGCATCAGTTAGAGCCTTTCTCGAAGATGGTGTTTTATACTCGGTCCTATAAGCTAGAATCAGAACTACCAACAACACCCAACTTTTCTATTGAATCTAGGTGCATTCATGGTTGATTATGTTTAATGTCGCAGAGATTTTCCCTTTACATCCTATTGATACTTGCATGATTTTATGCATTTTCCCTAAAAATAATTGATGATACACTATGATATTAAATATTTGTTTCCACATTGCTCGAAATATACATTGATAATGTTGGTAATTCAGTGTTGGACGAGAATTTCAAATTGTTTCGTTTCTATAGTTTGAAGTAATTACTATACTTTAAAATAATTACTATTACCGTAATTTTTTCTTATGATTGTTATAAATATCATAGACTTGATATTTGTGCACCATATGTTAAGCTTTATTTTGTTTGATAGAGCTTTCACTGTAGAAAAAAATTTCAGCTACGAGTTGTAGTTGTCAGTTAGTGAATTTCGAACGAAATCCTCTGACATTTGTCGCTTCAGTTATGGAACGTACTGTACTACAGCAGTACTACCCTTCTTTCTTTTGTAGCTAAGTTCCAGAACTTACTAAGGAAAGCTAAAATTGCAAAAAAGTAAAATAATATATGCACATCCCACACATAACATTATTTCTGTGTATAATATTTACTTGCATGCATGTATTACTTTATAAGCTAAGGCTTACCAATGAACGGGCGCCTGTTGTTTTAGCCCAATCTCAATGAGGCTGTAGAAAAAAAAACTAAAATTAATCTTTTAACCCTTCTAAGAGCAAAAGACTATTGGAAAACTTGCTGTATTATCATAATGAAAATAGTATGCACTGTATATAAGCTGTACCAGTAAGAAACGAGAAATCTTTGTTAAAAAAATATTAGCCTTCTGTAAGTACAGTACCTACCAGCTTCTCCATTCATCATTGTTCCTGTGATGAGCCATGATGTTGAGGGTGGGAGGATGACTCAGTATAGCTATTGTCTATAATGATAAGCACATTAAGCATTTGGGTGATTATGCAAGCAATAAGGTGCAAGGCACAGAGCACCTGATCTAAGAATGCGCATGAAGGATTATCACCAATCGAACTGGAAAAAACAGAACAGACTAAGATGATGGTAGCTGGATGACATCGGGAGCAGATGATGTTGACAGCTGCGGATAGTCAATAGTGGAAACTGGTTTGATTGGAGGAACATTGTGATGAGTTGTTGCTACCGTCCTTTTTATTCATTAAATATAAGCTGTAAAAGTTTCATCGTGAGTCATTGTGTTTATCTTCAAAATCTCTTTCGTCCTTCTTCTGTAAATGGCTTGAGAAGGTCTTCCAACTCCTTCAAAGGATCTTTCACATCTTTCTGTACCATACTTGTATTGTTAAATCTCCTTTCTGCCAAATTGTTTTGCTGTTCTGATGATTCTTATTACTTCTCTATTGATTCCCGGGAAATTTTAAGATTTATTCTTGCCATATAACAAAACAGTCCAGGTATTTTTTTATCTTAATATCAATCATTTCTATCCTCTCATTATCAAGAACATGATGCTTTCATTTTGGCTTAGGTTTCCTCCTCACCATAACTACAACATGGGGCCAATGTTACTGCAAAGGCTTTCTAGCAATTTTTCATTTATTCTTCAGGCTGTGGTAAATTGTGGAAAATACCCAGCTCTCAGTGCTGAGATAAGGACCAACTATGGTACTTTTTTTTTGTTTGTTTGATGGTGCTTTTACGTTGCATGGAACCAGTGGTTATTCAGCAACGCGGGACCAACGGCTTTACGTGACTTTCCGAACCACGTCGAGAGTGAACTTCTATCACCAGAAATACACATCTCTCACTTCTCAATGGAATGGCCGAGAATCGAACCCGCGACCACCGAGGTGGCACGCCAACACCATACCAACCACGCCACTGAGGCGCTACCAACTATGGTACTCTTGTAAGTTCCATACATTTCCTTCAGTAATTAACAGCGGCAAAGCATTCTTCATATTTTTTCATATTTTGCTCTAAGTGAATAAAATTATAACTTGTCTCGCAGCTAGCTACCTCTCATTTTCCTGTGCTTATCAAGTCTTTACATTGGAGGTTGGAGTTTTCTAAGATCTGTCTAATAGCAGTAATTCATTGTACTTGCTACTGGGCCCTCGCAATACGTACTCTCGACTTGACTCGAGTCTATAAATGTGTGTTTACCACAAACTCATACTGCTGGATGCTGGGAAGCATGTTATTGTAAATTTTCACCGGTTCCCTTGTAATTTTAGTTGTTTTCACACATCTTCTGTTTCTTCTAATATTACTTTGCAACAAGACTTGCAACATATGTACATGTGCAGTTGATACAGTTGAGAATAGAACATCATAAATGAGTTCAAAATAAATATAAATCAGATTACATCTCCTTTCATTCTTCCATCCAATCAATATAGAGAAGTCTTTCAACTAAGTTTAACTGGCAGAAACTGTAGGATGCTCTATTGTTTCCTAGTTGCTGTTTACACTGAAGTAATAACCCATTTTACTTGGAGAGTACATAGTGCTACTGGAGTCAATCACTAAACTGGAGACTATTTGGAGGATAAAATTTATTCAACACACTTTACATCTTGAAAACCATACAGCAAAAAACTCAATTTGGGGTAAGGATTTAAATTCATTCTTCCTTTCACAAACTGAAGACATCAGCCATATTGATTTCAATTGCTTCAAGACTGCCAGATAAAAACATCAGTTATCCCTAGTTTTTATAAATTCCATCAGAACTATTGATAAAGATGGCAACCAGCTAAATCTTTCCTTGCCTGCTACAGATAGCTGCCCGCTCTGCCCCAATCTCGTCCAACACCAGAGGCCACCAAAGACATCTTCCTTCTTAAACGATGGTAATTGCAACCTCTGTCCAAGGCCTTTCTTCAACCACTAGTACAAAGAATGGTTCCCTCAGACAATGTATATGGCAGATGACATAATCTGAAGTCAAGGTTGTATTTTTTGGTAACAGATACAGCAGTGGTATAGCCATCAGCTTTCTCCATCTTAACTAGAGTAAAAAGGATTTCAAATTAAACCACAATAGATATATATAAAGCCTTTCATTTCATTGTAAAAAGGTGGAAAAAAAAGTTATTAACCCTACTTGGAAATTCCAATTAATTAAATGCCAAAGCAAGCAACAAAAACGAGTATATGAACATTAATAATGAGATAGTGCAAAAATCTTACTCAATCTTTTAAAAGTAATATAAAAAAGAAGACAAATAAAACAAATGAAACACACTTCCCTACACAACCAAGTTGTCAGTACAACATGACATTAATAAATTCCATAGCCCTTCACCATTTAAGTGTCAAATCACAAAGACTGCCTATCCATAATCTATGAACTTCATGAGAAATTTGTATTAATATCAGCTGAAAACGTATGAAAACATTCAAGACATTAAAGTAATCCATACTAAAGTTTCAGAAATTAAAATCTTCCTTGAATTACAGCAACTTTTTTCTGGCCATGAAAATGATTAGGTGTCACAGATATATGAACAATTCAGAACCACATCAATTCCTCTAGGGTTTTGTGGGTGAGAATTTCCATCACTATTTCCAAAATAGGCCTGCATTTTTATAAAGGTACTGTCTGTCATACATTTGTCAAAGTGTGTCAACTTTACACTTGTTTTCTTAGGTGATGGATATCCAATGCTACTGTTGCTGCAACTAATTTTTATTTACTGAAATAGTAATCAACAACCACACTTTTAAATAGCGATTTCACAATGGATATAAAGCATTCCTTTTTTTAAGTAGTTCCTGCAATCTATCATTTCCCAATTGCCACAAAGACAGTCTCCATCATCTAAAAAGTTGACAAGCTTTTGTAAGAGCACAAGATAAATCTTTAATTAGAAGTCCCTCGTATCTCTACAATTTAAATTCATCTCCACCTTACATTCCATTCCATTATGAAGTAAAGTCTCAAAGCTTGCAACCCTATAGTACCGTTTAGTAGTTCAGTGGCTTGATATGTACGAACAACACGCCCAGAACTCTAACCACTAAGAGAGAACAAGATATCATATTGACTTGTTAGCATGCACTCCCCTGACTGAACATATCTTTGACTTTGAATGAGTTTCTCACTTTTTGGGAGAGGAGGAGTTAAATTTTTAGAAGAATTACAATTGATTACACTCTTTGGTCCAGCCCTATGAGAATAAAAATGTTAACTTAATGATGTGGTTATTACTATCAATAATACCTGTAATAGTTATAAATTAGATTACGAATAGCTTCAACAATAAAGCCTCAGCAACATATTCTTCCTTTCTCTACAATTTCTATTCTAAAAATTAACAAATATATGATACTTACATTTTCAAAAGTGAACAAAGAATAATATTTCAGCTACTGAGGAAAAAGTGCTAACAACATGAAGTTGTTCCATGAAATGAGAATAGGCTTTTCTCATACAGCTCATCATCTTTGAACTAAAAGATTATGGAGCTAATACAGTAATGCACTGATTCATGACCTCTGCAGTAAACACACTCTAAGAGTTACTATGTATATGTGAAGAGTAATTGATATGATATTATTATCAATATCACAGTGAAACTGAGCCACTTAATAATCTCAAATATTTGTAATTACTATGATGGGTAAACATGTTTACCAAAACTATATATACCAAATCAATTAATATCAGTACAATAGGATTCCTTTATATAGTATGTGTATACTATACAAAGTCAAATATTGCGTCACTTCTAAGCTCCATCAGCACAAACCTGAGATCAAGTATCAGCTTTGTATAATGCAATTCAATTAGACATAAAATTAATTAGAAATGGTTCTCCAGTAATTACCTCCTTACATCTAACAAATCCCTAACTGTCTTCAACTGTTAAATCTCTAAAAACTAACCACACACTGAGACAAAACTGTGACCAAGACATCTGCTGAATTATTAGACTATTGCAATATCACAAATACTGTATTGCCTAAGCATAATATGGCATCTCTAAGAATGAGCAAAATTCATGTTAATAAGCCCCATTTCTGTCACCTGTCTGCAATAACCACAACCTATTTCAGAATAAAAAGCTCATAAAAATGATAAAGCACAGCCCTGTCCAATTAAAGCACCGTGTAAAACATACATGAAGTACTACAGTATATTATGTGCAGTACAAAATATCATTTATGTTAATGGAAAGAAATGGGGTCATTTGATATTTATTCTGTATTTAAAAATTCAAAACAACCTAAAATGACTACTGTAGTTGTATGAAACAATTCTGCATTTCTGGCAACCAAAATTGACTGAAAATGTTTTGGTTATACGTAATATATGTAGTGGTTTTAAGTCTTGTCACATTTTTAACAGTAAATAACTATATACTGTACCTTATTTTGAAAGCCAAGATTACTTACTTTTCAATATTATCTGACCCTATGCTCTGTCTGGGTAACATTAATATGGTGGCCTTCTTGTTAAGATGTTTTCACAGGAAAATTAAATGCAAAATCTACTCACAATGACTAGTTGTTTGGACTTAGAATACATCTGATCTACATTAATGCCCACTAAAATTTGCTGAATCTAACAGTCAGCTATAAAATGAACTGTACTTTATCATCATAAAAGTAATGGTATACTGTAGTATACAATATTACTCACCATCAAAAATGGTGAAAAAAAAATCAATAGTACTAATGTGTATTTAATACTGTGCCAATAAATTAGCTTTTACTGGTAACATGTTTATACTAAACAGGCATAACTTCTTCTCTTCATTACTTAAGATTTAAACCCTATAAATAAAGCAGTAGCTACCTGTTAACCCCAGAATGCTCGACAAGCAAATTAAATATATATCGCATACAGTGTTCAGTTGTATGGCAGTCACTTGTAAACCCTAAATCCATCTGTATTGGACCACAAACTATAGAAAGTTAGTCACTGATAAATTCAAGATATTTAACAAAAATCTATACATTTCCTATTGCTACAGGAAACTTGTTCTATAGACTCTATCTCCATTAAGGAGGTTGTGATGAAACAATTTCTCATGCACTCTTATGAATATAACCATTGTATTGAATATATTTTTCCTTCTGCATACTTCTCTTCATGGAATTCCACTTAATATGACTAAGCACACGTTGGTTGAGATTTAATTAATATCAACTTAAATGTCTCTTTAATTATATAAATGCTACTAGATATTGTACTGTACCAAAAGTTGAACTTTCCTGATGAAAGATAATGCTGATCAATAAACATTTTACTGAGCAAATGACATGGAATGCATACTGCCCCTAACACCCTAAAAGTACCTATGCTGTACATCAAACCTCAATGATGTGTGTAAAAGGCCCATTGGTGTCCATGTTCAGGATCTGTCGTGCCCCATACACCCCACACTTCACATTCCCACTAGATACTTTTTCAACAGATGTCCGAACTCCCTGACAGAGCTTGTGATAGAGTGCCTCTCCTAAATTCTTGTCGACATTATTGTGATACTGCATCGCTTTTCCCTTTAATTTGCCTCCCAGCGTTGCTTGTGGAATGATCAGGATGTCGCCTTGGATGTCGCAAACGGACACCCTGCGGTCAGAGTCGTTTTCACTCAGGCGGATGTCTATGATGTGCTTCACAAGCCTTTCTACTGTTACTTCTGAAGCTTGGTTGAGGAAGCATACAAAGACTACCATCCCTCGACCAACCTAAAAGACATATCATTCAGTACCCTTTAGAACAATTAAATTCTGAAAAAGAAAATTAGTCTAGTCTAAAATGCACCAAGGAAACTGATTGAAAGTGGACAAACAATTGTTTTTTAATGTTTTATGATACTGTATTTTCAGTATCTTTAAATGTATACACACAACAGCTTTCCTTGGCATAACAACCTGTTGCATTGTCTGCATTCTGAATACAGTTCCGAGTTCACATATTTTAATCTATTTCCTGCACTGTCAAAGTACAGTATATAAAGGCTACAGTTTACATGACCTAAGTCCAATTATTCCTCTTCTTTCATATACAAATATAGAATAACCTTTATCATGAGAGGTAAAATTCAACCAAGTTCATACAGAAACCTACCAAACCATGAACAAACATGAAGGCCAAAAAATTAGAGCATAATTTTGTAAAACAATTTTGTAGTAAATAATGAAAAATCTATAAATACTATCAACAATAACTATGCACCTCCTGTCATTCTTGCTGTATGTTAATGAAACCAAGCAAAATAGATACTGTATGCTGTATCATATTCCATACTTTATGTACTGGTCAGAAGTAAGAGTAAATCAAAATGGAAACATCTGGGAAGTGACATTTATTATGCCAAACTCACAATTCTAAAACAATTCTCATGTTTCAGAGATACAATTCAATAAATCAAAATAGCTTAGCTTTGCTTTTCTCATTGTGCTAGACCAGTTTCTTCATTAAATCTCCATTATTCAAAATATCTAACTCATGAATAAAGCAGCTCAAGAGAAGGCACCCTCCTCTCTCATTACCATAGGCATTTTTACATCAGAATTTCATTTGAAGAGGCTTTTATAGGAGTTAGTTCTCTTCATTCTTCTTTGTCCTTTTCCCTTTCAACCTGAACTCCTATCAGGTATTTATCCCTTTTCTCCATGATCTTCTAAGCTTTCCTACAAGCTACTTCCATATCTATTGCTTTTCTGGCCTATTGTATCCTATGTCCAAACCATGGATATCTTTGTGATCTCATAATTGTTGTCCAGACTCATAATACACATCTCTCCAGCAATTCCTCATTTATCATTAAATTCTCTCACCATATTATGGCCATGAACATTAATATTCTATTGTCACACCATTTCAAAACTGTTGTCAGGGCTGATGTTACTCCTACATAGAATAATAAGGGCCTTATGCGCCCATCATAAGTCTTTCCTCTCTCTACTAATGTACATTTTCAATTAGTACTCTATCTCTCCATTTCGTCCATGCTGCAGCTACTCTCTTACTACAGTATTCTCTCAACTCCAGTTTTACAGTCCAGTGTCTCAAGACAAAAGAAATTCTATACCTCTTCAAAGAAATGTCCATCCATGATGACATGATTCCCAACTTCCCTCAGCTCAAATTGTCCTTGTAATGCGTTTTGGCCATCAAAAATCTATCTCCACAGAAAAGCAACATGCATTAGTACTTCCTTGTACCATTCTATAGCATTTGTTATAATGCTGAGTTAAGTTCCAATTACCTAAGCATAATAAAGATCACCACAATAACCTGAAATTTTTTCATGTCCAACTTTCATGAGAAGCCTGAGTGCAGATAGGTATGAAGACCTTGGGAAAATTGACCCTTACATAAAACTGGAACTCTTTCAAAGTGCCCATGTCAAAGAGTCCAAATGGATGCTAACACCTCATACCAGTAACATCCAGAGTCCATTAAATGCACTCAATTCCTTTGAGATAAATTAGAGAGGCACCATTAGTTGCCATGTCCTTCAGTGACACATTTGAATTGTCTTATGTGAAGATAGCATAAGGAGGCTGTGGAAAAAATACAACAAAAATTAATTTCAGAGAAGTTATATAAGTTGGAGTTTTCTTTTTAACTTCTGTTAGGAGAACTTGCCATTTACGGAAAGTTAACCCATGAGAGCAGTGATCATAACCACTGACAGGTAACAGAAATAATTGCTTTTCTTCTCTCAAGAAAATCAAGTTAGTATTAAAAGAAGAACCATAGCAGCGGAGAGAACTCAAATATAATTTACCCACCATAGTATTTTTTTCTTATAACTGAGGTGACAGAATGTGCCACTTACTGTCCTCAACTAACCAAGGAATGGAGAAAAAATATCACAGGGGAGAAAAAATAAAACTTAATCATGAATGAGGGAAGATTGCATCACCGTAATTTGGAAAAGGAAAACTCAGCATAAGCCCTAAAAGCTTTGGGCAAGAGGATATGGAACATTCCTAGAACAGGACAACCTAAGGACTGACGATTGTTGCAAAGTACATTTGTGGTGGCAACTTTGGTATTACTATACAAGGAAAGTGGCTGAAACACTGCCTTAAAATAAAAAAAATAAAATCAGGACTTAGCAGACACCTAAAAACTACTGAAAAAAAGCAAAGAGTAACTTTGTAAGAGGGGAATTTAAAATGAAAGCATTCTAAGTACAAGAGACCAATGCATAACTTTAGTAACTGATATGACGACATATTGATATTATAATGTAAAAAGGCTTAAAAAAAAGAATTCAACAACCTGAACACCATGGTCTCTCAAAGGCAAGTCTAGTACGTATCTTGAACACACTTGTAAAAAAACATAAACTTCATTTCAATCAAGCAGAACAGAAAAATTATGTAGGAAATTACAACAATACATAGGTAGAAACTAAGCCTCACAAACACTGTACCTGAAAGCAATTACAGGAATCTATCCTGATCTATTGTTAAGAGCAGAACAGACTGATTAATAAGAAAAAAACTAACTTAACAGAATCTTGCTACTGAAGGATGAACATCTTAAAACTCTTTTCAAAAGCACAATCTGAGGTACTGTTTAATAAAGATGCAGCCCACCTACAACTCTTAAAGTCTATAGGCCAATCATTCTAGTTCATGGATATTAAACTATCAAAAGCATCTTGTCCATTTCTTAATGTAACATAAATACACTGATAAAAGATTTGACAAAAACACTTACAATATCACCTTGACAAATCAAGAGATCAGAGATCAAATACAGGGAAGCACCAAGGGTTTTAAAATTCAAGCTAAGAAATAAAATATGCTGGGGCAACATGCATATACGTAGTGTATTACTGTGCATAGTATTAGAAAAACTATATACTGTCCAAGTAGCTACATGGTACTAAATAATAAACACAATAAAGTAGTATTCATGTAGTACATATACACTTATGAAATAAACAAAGTTGAAAAGCCCACAAGCAATCACCAACTTTTACGAAAAGCCAAGTTAATTAATTAGGCAGTGATAGCGAAAAGAGTACCGTAAGCCAAATAGGTCATACATATCAGGCTTCCACAGGAATTTGAAACCTTATTAAATCTTATGGTAGAAACAAAAGGTAAGAATTTTCATTTTTATTCAAATATATTAAATAGATCAATTAAAACTTTATGTCAAAAGACATTCCTGAACTGTATGTGTAAAACAATGGTTTGTTTTTGTGCACAAAGAATAAAATGAGATGAAAGCAAAGACCAGCAAATATGAGATGACAACTATTTAACCTTTACCTCAACGACTTCTGGTTCTCTGGGCTCAACGCTTGGAAGTTTTAGAGAGGCACTGAGACACTGCTGAATGACCAAGCGTCCTGTTAACTCATTCATCTTTCCCAAAGACCTGGAATACATGGAAATAATTACTGGAGTAGCCTATTTTTTATCGTTTATTTTTCACAGTTAAATTTACACATGACTTGTATAGGCTAAGAAAAGGTATCTGATTTGTCCAAGTTACCCATATCTGCAAAAGAGGATTAAAAAAATCTTAACCCATGAACATGAAACAAATGAAAGTGCATTATCTGTGTACGTATTGTCATTTTAATGTGACTTTTCTCAGGCAACTTTTTAACAGTAGTCTTGCATCTCCAATCTTTGTAGCAGTCTACACAGACCTATATCCCATCATTTGAAGACCAGTCTATGATGGGAAATGTTTTTTTTTTAATCAAATTTTATTTGGCAGTCATTACGATTGATTATTGGAAGGTTTTACAAGATTACAAAGCAAACAAGATATGCTCCAACACAAACATGCCTGAACTGTAATGAAATTATTTGGATACAAGGAACCAAATATCCTGACACTGGAACAGTGGAATTGGTAAGCAGCTTCCTAGATACAAACTGCAGTTTCAGTGGGAAAAACAGTGAACATCTTAGTTTCCAATGTTAACTTTCAAGTTCTAAAAAGAAAACCATCATATAATATGTACTTCAATACACTCATATGGGGAAAAAGAAACTAAAACCTTAGGTACCAGCAACAGGTTAAATGCATTGGTCATATTGCAGTGGGTAAGCTGCTCAAATCAGACTACAGTAACATTTCCAGTAAGCAATTCTGTTTGTTGCAAGAAGCAGATCTTTTAAGCTGGAAGGCTTACTGTAAGAAGAAACAATGTTCAAGACATTTAATATTCACACCCACAATACAGCACCGTACTTAACAATCTTCCTATTTATAAATAAGTTACCAACGAATATCATACTTGCAATGGCATATCAAAGTTCAGGAGGCCTAAATATCACAAGAGGTGTCAATTATGTGGATTTTTGTGACCATACGATATAAAAAAAATGCTTCTTGGTACCTTTAATAGACATTTTATAAAATATTGCTATCCTTTTACTCTATACAAATTTGTTAAGGCACTGAATAAGATACAAATTGACAAACAGCACTGATAACAACTGGACACTAAAGGGATTCAACTCCAATTCTACAAATGACATCAAGCTAAACACAAGCAAGAGCATACAAAACATTGCATACCCACTTTGGGATGCAAAATGTTTTGCTGCTTAGCAGAATAAGAAAAGAGTATTTCAAACAATATCCTGAGAGGCTGAGTATATCTTTATCGTTGTCGACAAGAAGCCCAACTCTACTCGTACCAGAACTTCAAAACGACATAAAAACCATCCTCCTACTGACAAACTACAATTTTTGATCTTCCAAACTTGATGCAAACAACATAGGTTTTAGCCAACTGCTCACTTGAGACACAGCACCTTAAGTGAGGCTATGTGGTTGGGAGTTTCACCCCCTTCATTCCTTATGAAGGTACAACTTACATGAGGCTGTGGTAGGACATATTGTTTAAGTGGCCTTTGACCCTTATCTCTTCGGAAAGTTATTGGGGTTCAAAGTGAGCATGTATCATTGTTATTGGTACATATACTTATTCACTTGCCCCCTATATTCAATTGTTTATCTCTCATATTATATTGGTGATGACAATTAAAGCCTGGTTGTCCCATTTAAGCCACACACATCTAAAATGAAGTTAGTGGCCCTGGTGAGAAGCCACACTTCTCTGGTTAGATTAAGTAAAGTAGAGCCTGGCATGCAACGGTAAAGCCTGGTGTCCTAAACAAGGTTAGACTATTAAGAAAGCTGAGTTACAGCACATCATTTTAAGCCATTTCCATAACCTAAACGCCCAAATTCCTGCTGGGGGCGGGGGGTGGGGGA
This sequence comes from Macrobrachium nipponense, assembly GCF_015104395.2. Taxonomy (NCBI): domain Eukaryota; kingdom Metazoa; phylum Arthropoda; class Malacostraca; order Decapoda; family Palaemonidae; genus Macrobrachium; species Macrobrachium nipponense. Next base: position 18,705,625 of record NC_061109.1, on the reverse strand, counting down.
GCATTAACATTAAACAGGCCTACAGATAAGGAGGTTTCAGGGACTTGGCAAAAAATTCTCATAGAAATAAGCAAAATTTAATGGAATTACATAAAAGTAAACTGCACACTATTATCATGATCCTCTACAGTACTTCAGTAGCCACCATTTTACATGCAAAATAGACACCAAGGTTAGCACCAGCCCCTTGTGGATGAACGTTAAAACAGATAAAAGACAGTAAGTACCTATTATAATAAAAAATAAGACATAAACCTTAAATATAAATAAAAACATAACAAGATAATCCAGATGGCAACTGGCGGGAATCAGGCTGCGGTGGTAGTCTGCCGTTTTACTTACAGAAAAACCCATCTATAAACCTTTATTACACCCATTTCAGAATGAAGGGTAACTAAAAATTTACCAGCCAGCCTAGGAATGGGAGCCCAAGGTTAGTATGTTCGCTCCAGTCGGGTTAATACTTATTCCAGGATTATTTCACTCACTTCTCCACAACCTAAACAGCAACAAAACAAAAAATTCCTACTGTAGTCTTGTATCTCAATTGCTAAGTACTGTTCTATAATTGAAATGTTGTAATGATGTAACAAAGCATTTGTGACAAGAATTTAAGTCAAATTCCTCCCAAATCAATAATTAACAAGTAAAAATGCGGCAAAGTTTTCTGTAAAACTGCTACAGCATGTAATCAAGGCCACTGAAAACAGATCTTTTGGTGGTCTCAATATAATGTTGAATGAGCCACAGGCCATGAACCTTTAACCATGGCCTAGCAGTGGCCTGTCCTAAATTGTGTCCAGAAGCAAGATTATGGCTAACTTTACGCTTAAATAAAATAAACACTACTGAAGCTAGAAGGCTGCAATTTGGTATGTTTAATGATTGAGGGTGGATGTTCAATATAGGTAGTACCTACCTATTTGCAGCCCTCTAGCCTCAGAAGTTTTTAAGATCTGAGGGCAGACAGAAAAAATGACATTTTACATTCATGTTGCATTTAGCCTGTGGACTAAGGAGTAGGTAACATCTACTATATTAAACCTGCGCAGACTAGCTAGCCTATGTCCATCTACAGTTTCTTTAGTTTTACAATAAGCCTACCGAAGTAGCTAGCCTAGTAGTACAACAAATGTAGTACAAAAGGTTATAAAGGTTATAATGAGGAAACCATGGAGTTGCGACAAGGTTTTAAGTACCAAAAAATCATCTATACTAAAATATACTACCTAGATACCTAGGTAGTAGCTACTACCTACTTACCTAGGTAGGTACCTAATGAACGATAAAATGACATTTTACATTATAGCTACCTAGGTAGCCTATTACTGGTTTGGGAGCAACATTTCACATATAAAGTCTGCGTAGACTACTTTATAGACTATATATGGTATAGACTATGTATAGTACCTATATCTGCAATTTCTGATAATTACACTAAATTTAAATCTAGACTACGTAGGTCAGGCAACCATATTACCTAGGTACAAGGGGTGGGATATCTAGGTCAAAACTAGTATTTTTGGTAAATTTGTGCAGTATATCTTAACAATTTTTCCAACATATTAAGGAAACACAGACAAAAACAAAATGTCTTACGTTTTATCAGATGTCTCGAGTTAAATCAAAACTAAAATAGGAAAATAATCAAATGCAAAATCACTGCAGGTGTAGGAATAGTAGTAGTAGCATTAAGATACTCTATCCTTTGAAACTGCTCTCTCTCTCTCTCTCTCTCTCTCTCTCTCTCTCTCTCTCTCTCTCTCTCTCTCTCTCTCTCTCTCTCTCTCTCTCTCTCATCTTCTAGTTTGATTTTTTATAGTACTTGTTTAAGTTTTTTTGACTTTGGTATCATAAGTTTTTGACAAATTCTTCCCAACATCTATTCTGTAGACTTATTAAAAACACTGGGTGAGATGTAGCTTTGATACAGGTCCCGGTTGCGTTTGAATTTTCTGTCGCATCTTTGGTCCCAATGTTATTTTTACAAGTTGTTTTCTAACCCGATTGTCATCTTTATTATGTCATGAAAATATGAGAATATTATCTATGACTGAACTTTGTCTCTCTGGCAAGGCAGATCAACAATTTCATAACTGTTTACTACATTTCATTATATGCTAGACAGTAGAATGTTCTGAACCGTCTTTTTCTGTATTGTCCACAATAAATACTTTGTATCTTCTTTTCAACCATGATTACTGCCTTTTTGCGTATTGTCACTCCAGGTCTCAGTATTCACTGTATTATCTATAAATCTATTCGGATATTTTTCATATTCTCTTCCTTTCTCAAATGTATCCTATATAGTTACAAGCTCTGTCTTTAAATTATTTTCTTTCCATACACTATTTGACTTAAATTTAAAGTTCTAGATTAGATTAAGGTTTAGGGACTACTTTACGTGCAGCAATTTATTTTCAATTTGCCTTGCTTATTTCTCATTTTACAGCACAGCACAGAGCATTCCACCGCTATTTTAAAACTTCAAAACGACTGTTTCATTAGAATTGAAATTTTTCGGAAGACTGTTGATATCTAGCCCTGCTATTTTACCACTTTCATGGAAAAACATAATCCTCATGAGGATTTACTTATCACAGCTTTTGTCGTATTTGATATACGTTATATAAGGAAGCCATATTCAGGCACATTTCAGTGTTTGGTATTTGTTTCATGAGGCAAAGAATATATTGATTTTTTTGCCCAGTGTTCTTAATATTTGCATATTTTTTTCGTATATTCCGCAGTTTATCTTCAGATAACTCTGACTATATTTTAAACATTAAAGCCTTTAACATCCTGTTAGTTTGTCAGCCACTGCTATAAGCTCTCAATCTTCGTTTTTTTTTTTTCAGAGTGTGTAATGTACGGGTAGCCTTCGGAAAATAAATGGTCGTTCTTACCAGTAAAATAATAACTTGAATAATGGTGCGATTCATTCTTTGTTATAGATTATTTTAATCATCTCATCCTCGGATAATCAGGTAGTAAGCAAAAAAAAAAAAAAAAAGTAAAAAATGGCCGTCTGGTTCAGCAAGAATTTATTGGTCACCCCAGGTCAAGTTTCTTTAATGACATAAGGCCGTCTGAAGCTGATCCAGCTGTTGCCAAGAATCTCGACTGGGAAGCGAGCATTTCATCTGATATATTAGTTAAATAAGTATTGAGATTAGTGACTCCGTAAGCAAGGGAGCCGTTTCAGAGGCAAATGCCTGTAGCTAATTACTACTACTACACCTGACGTAAACGAAAAGAACGATTTTTAGAGATGACGAAATTAGACAAATTGAATTTAGATTTTAGGATTTTGATGAACAACGTTATTGTATAACATTTTAGTGTCAACAGACAGTTGTTCAGTCTTGTATTAATGGCCTATACTGAGTATGAAGATGAGAGATTAAATGCCATAGCCGTGGAGTTTCTGAGACCCAGAAATGAAAAGTGGATGGATAACAAGGAAGAAAGAGGGAAAAAATTAGAGAAACAGTTAGACACGAGTGAAAAAATACATAGAAAAGAGCATGTAAATAGAGGAGAAAGTGATATAGATAAGGTATGAAAAGGTTATTGAAATAATATAAGAAATAAGTTGGAAAAGAAGAAGCAAAGACGTTTCAGAACCAGTGAATGCATTTGTTTTGCGGTCTGGCGAAACACCGGAACCCTACAACCGCTACTACTCTAAGAAAAGGCGAACTTGAAAAGACATTCGCTCTCATCAGTTTCCTTCTACAACCTTTCTACAAAACCAGGTCAGCCGACTGCACAAAACACAAGAGTTGAGCATCAGTTCACAGTCTCCTTGTAGTGATTAAAACTTTACGGTTGGCCGACCACGATAGACAGAAAGCGTTTTGCATCACCAAATTAAATTTAACAAAAAAAAAAAAGAAAGAAAAAAAAGCTAAGCGCTGGCAAGTCCGTCAATACATTCGCTTCATGGTACGAAAAAAACCTAAGTTACTTTTTTTTCGTGCGGGTCTACACGAATGCATTGATATTTTTATACGTACTATACGTATTTTTTATTGTGTACTATTGTTCCCATTTCGAAGGCCAACTGAATAAACGCCTGATGTCTTGATCCAGCACAAGACTGATAGACTGAGTTTGACTTCGAAGTATAAAATTTC
>NC_061109.1:18691486-18696486 GCF_015104395.2 Macrobrachium nipponense | reverse complement strand
TGTTCAAAGAACGATAGACGGAAATAACATCTCTCCCATATGTAGGAAGTGCAATACGAAAAATGAAACCATAAACCACATAGCAAGCGAATGTCCGGCACTTGCACAGAACCAGTACAAAAAGAGGCATGATTCAGTAGCAAAAGCCCTCCACTGGACCCTGTGCAAGAAACATCAGCTACCTTGGAGTAATAAGCGGTACGAACACCAACCTGAGGGAGTGATAGAAAACGATGAAGCAAAGATCCTCTGGGACTATGGTATCAGAACAGATAGGGTGATACGTGCAAATAGACCAGACGTGACGTTGATTGACAAAATCAAGAAGAAAGTATCACTCATTGATGTCGCAATACCATGGGACACCAGAGTTGAAGAGAAAGAGAGGGAAAAAATGGATAAGTATCAAGATCTGAAAATAGAAATAAGAAGGATATGGGATATGCCAGTGGAAACTGTACCCATAATCATAGGAACACTAGGCACGATCCCAAGATCCCTGAAAAAGAATCTAGAAAAACTAGGGGCTGAAGTAGCTCCAGGACTCATGCAGAAGAGTGTGATCCTAGAAACGGCGCTCATAGTAAGAAAAGTGATGGACTCCTAAGGAGGCAGGATGCAACCCGGAACCCCACACTATAAATACCACCCAGTCGAATTGGAGGACTGTGCTAGAAAAAAAGATTATTATTATTATTATTATTATTATTATTATTATTATTATTATTATTATTATTATTATTATTATTATTATTATTATTATTATTATATTGACGAAGAAAAAAAAAATTGAAATCTTGTGATATTTTTCAAACTGATTATTGTTCCCAAATGCAAAGAAGGAATGAAAGTGTCAGCGGATAGAAGCCAAAAAGGCAATGGAGGAGAGAGAGAGAGAGAGAGAGAGAGAGACGAGAAAGAGAGAGAGAGAGAGGAGCGAGAGAGAGAGAGAGAGAAGAGAGAGAGGAAAGTAAAAAACTATAGTAGTACGCAGAGAAACATGAAATGTGGAGACAAATCGGTCTGTATTAATAAATAATAATAATAATAATAATAATAATAATAATAATAATAATAATAATAATAATAATAATAATAATAATAATCTGTTGAAAATGTTTAAATCACTATCCGAGTTCATTCGGTGGAACATAATTTTCAATAGAGATTAATAATAGCGATGTTATAAAGATAATAATAATTAGGAGCAGGAGAAGAGTAAGCCATGAGAAGTAACGAAAATAAGAAGACAAAAAAGGATTAGCAATAGTTATGAACAATAAGAAGGAAATAACTGATAGAAAAAAGCCCTCTAATGTTGGTCTCCCATTTTCTATGCATGTCATATCACCGCCTGCATTCATCACTAAATCGTCAGGAACCTTCGCGAGTAAGTTTGTTGAGGTTCCGGAACACGATTCACAGTTCGGTAACTACTCCCTCTACCCGTAAACGGCAATTGCTTTAGGATGCCTATGACCAAAAAGCACTGATTAAATACACACACACACACACACACACACACACACGCTCAGATTCCCAATAGACGGGCGATTCAATATGGTTAATCGTCTTCCTCTCACTGCCAAGTCTTTTTGGGATACGGCTGCAAGCCCCTGCCCTTCTGGATGCATCCCATCAAAGCCGACCAACCCAAAGGTTCTTCACAAAAAGAAGCAAAAGAAGAAGAAGAAGAAGAAGAGGAAGAAGAAGAATCCGCGCACAGGATTACCGTTAGCTATTACGAAGCTAATGGCTCTGTTCGAAAGGGAGAGAATGTTTCAGGGGTACTGCCCCATTTTTTGCGAGCCACATCTTACTCGGCCGAAAGTCAGGCAGGCTTTGCTGAAAAGAGCGGTGAAAGGGGAATCCGGCAAATCGAAAAGAGCAAAAATCACTCGGGTTTGCCATCTGTTTGAGGAGACCCTCGCAATTAATGCTGCTGAATCACCGCAACAAGCATTAAATGATAATGTCAGTTGCCTTTGGGGGCTGCTTCAGAGGACGGAATGGAAGCGATAACCTTTAATGAACACTTGGCGTTGAAGTTCAGGTTATTTCAGGGGAAAGGTGGTCGACTGTATAACTTTTAAAGAAGGAACTTTGATGAACACTAACCATGAACTGAAGAGGTCCCGGACTACGATAGTCATTCCTAAAAGTACGTAGCCATTCATTTGGCTTTTTTAAACGCCTGAAAGACGAACTGATAATCAATTTGATTTTGTGTATGCATTATACTTGCGTCGTTTATGTTTGGTTTATAATAAGAGTATTTCCTCTACCAGGAAATAAAGAAGTCTTTAAACTAGTTAATGTTATTACTGTTCTGAAAGAGTTATTGATGTAAGGGTAAACTACTGAGATTATGGAGAGACATACTATTTTGTACAGACGTGATTGTACGTAGCTTGCAGAATCTATGTCTAACCGACAAAATCGAATCAATGACTTGGAAGTATAAATGATAATAAAAAGGGTCAATCTAATAGCAATCGTTTTGAATTGGAATTTATTGTAGAAACGCGTTAAAAAGATACTTTTTTTGTGACCTTTATTTATATTCAGAGCGGAGAGTAAACGACTGTAGCCACAGCTGAAACAAAGATGGCAATAGAAATTTACTGATATTAGCAACAAAGTTCAGCTGTGACCAGCGTGAAGGAATTATAATGAATAAAATACTCTTTTTATGTCATTGTTGTTCTAATTAAAATTAACATCATGCTTTGTCTGCCTTCTCTATATCGCGTGCGCGCACTCACGCAAATCTTCACTCACATATTTACATATGTGTCTGCGTGCTAGCACATGTATAAATTCATTGGAGATTTATATATACAAGACGCATTAGCCTGTGCGAAAAAGATAAAAACAACAAACGGTGGTTAAATTGCTCTCTCTCTCTCTCTCTCTCTCTCTCTCTCTCTCTCAGCGATAATGCCCTAGTTCCAGAAAGGTACCTGGAAGTAGCAGTATCAGTGTTACGTAAGTCTTACGCCCTCTTACTTCTCCCAACTCCAAGTCTACCGGGAAGACAAACCGGTACTTCCGCACCGACCGAGGGATCTCTCTCTCTCTCTCTCTCTCTCTCTCTCTCTCTCTCTCAAAAATGTGTATTATGGTCTCCCATTTGCCTCCATCACTTGTCAAAATCGTCCGTGGTTGGCCATCTTTATCATTCACTTTTGTCACTAATTAATCTTCCGCTCTTTGACGCATCTTATATCATCTCATTCTCGGCAGTGGTCTCAACGTTAATTGCGTAGTAGCGTACTTTTTTTTTCTATCTTATCTCGTACTTTTGGCGAGTCCTTCACTTCCAACCCCCTAAAAAAAGAAGGAGAAGAAGAGGAAGAAGAAGTGGTCCAGTTCTCGTACTCCAGAATGATGGGACGGGGTAGGCCACGGGGGTGTTGCTTGCCCTTTCATCCTTTGACCATCCCCGAGGGGTCTGTCCGTTAGGTCTCAAGGTGTGGTCGAACAGAGCGAGGGGGATCTTGAGCGAGAGGCTTTTTACGCCCCGTGAAAGTCATGGGCGTTTGCAACAACAAAAGCAATAAAGGCACTGACGTATGAAACCACACCGACAATAAAGCCATTGACAAATATAACAACAACAATTATAATCATTGACATAGGTAACAACGACAATAATAAAGTCTCTGACATATATAACAACGACAGTAATAAAGTCATTGACGTAAGTAATATGTAACAACAGGAATAACAAAGTCATTGACATATGTAATAAAGACAACAAAAGTCATTGACTTATGTAACACCAACAACAATAAAGTCATTGACTTATGTAACACCAACAACAATAAAGTCATAGACATATGTAACACCAACAACAATAAAGTCATTGACTTATGTAACACCAACAACAATAAAGTCATAGACATATGTAACACCAACAACAATAAAGTCATAGACATAGGTAACACCAATAACAATAAAGTCATAGACATATGTAACACCAACAACAATAAAATCATGGACATAATGTAACGATGACAACAATAAACTCATAGACATATGTAGCAACAACAACAATAAACTCCTGGAGATATACAACTGGCATATGTAAACGACGATAACAAAATTCACTGACATGTGTAACAACCAAAGTCACTGACATATGCAACAATATTAATAATAATAATGGTGATTATAATTGTGATAATGGGGTAAAGAAGTCTCCCCTATACGTAAGTATTTGAAAATGTGCTTTTGAAACTGAGAAAGTTCCTGAGGACTAGGAGATTATAGAATTTGACTATCCTAATAATAATAATAATAATAATAATAATAATAATAATAATAATAATAATAATAATAATAATAATAATAATGGCTGTTTCTACGGCATTTAATTTTTATTGAGTCTTCTCTATTCTTCTTAATAATCTTTTCATCAGCATTTTGCTGGTGTATCAGATGAAAAGGAGATATTAAGAACAAAGAAGACTCTATATATATTAAATGCCGTAGAAACAGCCATTACTTTTAATGCTACTGCCATTAGTGAAGGCCTCTTCCCTAATAATGACACACACACATGCACAGAGAGAGAGAGAGAGAGAGAGAGAGATTCCCACGCAATATATACTCCCAGTTTGCTGAAGAAGCATTTTAAAAACAATGCCAAAGATCCCCAAAACTAGAGTATAAAAATATATGGATCGCTCTAGATTCGTGAATCACAAAACTTCGATGCAAGGAATGGCGATTTCTTCTTCTTCTTCTTCTTCTTCTTCTTCTTCTTCTTCTTCTTCTTCATAATAATAATAATAATAATAATAATAATAATAATAATAATAATAATAATAATAATAATAATAATAATAATAATAATAATAATAATAATAATAATAACGAAATGCATATTATACACTTCTTTAAAATACTTAAAATACTTTAAAATATTAGAAACCATTCCTGACTAATGACAGTGGTGATTATGACTGATGTGAAAGTACACCATGGGAGCTGTA
>NC_061109.1:18681486-18686486 GCF_015104395.2 Macrobrachium nipponense | reverse complement strand
ACAGAAAAGAAGTGTGCCAATATTTGCAGAGCAGGAAATATAGCGGCGCCGAAGCTGCAGAGGTGGACGAGAAACCAGGTTAGTAGCCTCTGCATCCTTAATTGCATCATTTTCTGAATGTCTTTCATTATATCCTGTCTATACGGGTGATAATCTAACGTCACGTTGATTACCAAGAAGTAAAACTATGTTACTTTTACATAAACACCTTCCGTTCGATACGATTGTATCCGTAAAAGCAATGTAGGGTCCTAGGACATGTATCCTCGAAAATCTTGAAGGAAGGAGAAAAACGGTTTAGAAGTCGGGCCTGATACTACGAACATTTAACCCATGTAAATCGGCTGTATTAGTTGCTGGTCCAGTGACAAGAAATTCGGTTATATTATCATATAATCCTTAAATTCGAAGCAATGTGTAAACATGTCTACCACAGGTGGTGGAGGCGCAGATGAAAGTGTTCGAAGCCGAGGGAATTGCAGCAGAAAGGTGAAACAGACAGTCACTGGTGCAAGGTTAATTACCTAAAGCGACATGATTCTCCTCTCTCTCTCTCTCTCTCTCTCTCTCTCTCTCCTATCGTGTGTGTGTGTGTGTGTGCGTGTGTAAGTGGTCATTAATATATATCCTAATTAGTTATTTCTTCTTCCTCATTATCTTAATAAGCCGGGATACTTATGTTCCTGTCTTTCTTACGTACTTTTAAAATTGACGACACTGGCAAGTCACGATGTTGCTATATAACAAAAATTAACAATAAAAAAACAACAGACCGTCAGGTTTTTTTTATCGACTGTCTGTAATCGTTCCTCCCCATTAAAACAACACTAAGAGCAGCCGTGATGTGTAGACTCACTCATCATCGTTAACTTTACTACCTTAGAGGACGATGTGGGTCCAGAATTCGAGCAATGAAGAAGAAGAAGAAGAAGAAGAAGAAGAAGAAGAAGAAGAAGAAGAAGAAGAAGACGAAGAAGAAGAAGAAGAAGAAGAAGAAGAAGAAGAAGAAGAAGAAGAAGAAGAAGAAGAAGAAGAAGGATCAATTCGCATTCATTTCGATGATACAGTTGATCTTATGGAGAGGCGATTAACTGCTTTTGTTTTAACTTAAAAATGGGATATGTTGATATCAAGTATCCAGAATTAAGTAGGTCTAAATTCAGTAAAAAGTTAGTACTAGAGGAATTCTGTTTTCCCTGACTGAAGGACAATCAAAGCAAGCAAACGAAGGTTTAAATCAGCAAAATAAAGCTAAAATAAAACCCACACTTCCTTTCCAAACACCAAAGAAGAGAGCGTGCGAGAGAACGAGCAGGTAGCCTATGTAAGAGAGGTTTTCTTACTTCAAATCGAGAGAGAGAGAGAGAGAGAGAGAGAGAGAGAGAGAGAGAGAGAGAGAGAGAACGAATGTTAAGCAAAACTGGTTAGCTACCGTTGATTATTATTCACGTCATGGATACCAACAAGCTAAATGGAAGAAGAAGAAAGGCTTCCTGAGCTTTCTGCTCTCCTTTCTTGCCAGAAAAGTAAATGCAGGTTTTGCATTCATTCGAAAGAAGCATCATTCTAGGATTGTTTCAGAAGTCTTTAGTCTTCCCCAAGAAAATCGCAACGGAAGTAATCGTGAATTTGTTTGATCGTCCAACAGATGGCGTTACCGGGATATGCAAGGGTTTGGCCATATAAAGGCCTAGACGATGATCAAAAGAAATACGACAGAGAGTTAATTACAAGTAAGACGAAAGAGGATCTCGAAAGGCCTGCTATGGAGACACGTTAGACCTACGTTTAGTTAGAGGCGCAGGTGAAGTCACATTAGTCCTATCTTTTTATGACGCAATTGGCGATCGAGAAGGTCACTGATGATCTTAGGAGTTTCCCAAATATATGAAAGAACAGCAAGGATCTTTTAGAAACCCCTAATAAGACCACTAGTTCTTTCATTATATTCAGTTCTTTAAAATATACTTGATATTAGACTGAAATTATAAAAAAAAAAAATGATCGCCGTGGTATTTGAGTCATGTATGAATATAGCTACAGTATTTATTATGCAAAGATTATAGATGGCAGTATACATATACATATATTCATATAAGAGTATAATGAGTATATATATATATATATATATATATATATATATATATATATATATATATATATATAAAGATACATATGTGAATATATATTACATATACGTAAATACACACAAACACACACACACACACATATATATACATATATATATATATATATATATATATATATATATATATATATATATATATATATACTACATATATATATATATATATATATATATATATATATATATATATATATATATATATATAAATAATCTGTTGCTAAATCTTCGTCTGTCATATACATACAGAGAGAGAGAGAGAGAGAGAGAGAGAGAGAGAGAGAGAGAGAGAGAGGTTACACAACGACTGGATATCCCCAGCAGAGACTCACATGCATGATACAGGTATACCTAGGATACCTGTCCAAAGGGCGTATTACGAAAGCGCGGATTCAGAATTGAATCCCTGTTCAAAAAGCGTGACAAAACACGCCATCAAAAGAGCGGCGTTTGTTTCGTCTTCACCAGATTTGATTGGGAAAATATCCTATCAACACAGGCTGAAGAACATGGCAATACAAGGCCATACATGAGGGTCAGACAATAAACTAAACTTGGACTGACCATTTCCATCTAATAAAATCCTTAAATTATGCTAAAATTCAGGTACTTCCTGAGAGAGCTTGGAATTCACTGTCTCCATTGCCCAAATAAGGGTCCTCCATTCTTCCTGTTAGTCATCAAGCTGATGCTCAGACAGTAAAGGAAAGTTCAGGGCAAGTTTAATGATGCACTTTATCTGTCTTTCAGTACTTGTTGCTTTCTTTGGGTCCATGATGTGCAATGTAGCAATGACACCGTCTTCTTCTTAGGAAACTTCTCGCAAATCCGACAAGAAAGTTGTGACAAGAACACTAAGTAGCTGTCTGACCGAAACCTTCCCTCATTTTTCCTTAGATTGTCTGTTTCAGGACTTTCCGTACATCATTTTCATGATTTCGGAGATTATCATATTTTTATTTCAAGCTTTCAAGATTTGAGTTTCTTTTTCAAGTTCTAGAAAGATTCTTCAAGCACGGGCGGCACAGGTAGTGAGTGAGCAAGGGGCAACAGACGATAAAGTCTGGCTAATGCTCTTATGATACCAATTTCAGCCGCTCTTTTCATGTAGAAAAAAAAAACGCTTTCATGAAAAACATGACGCGCTCATAACATGGGTGTCCGCGCTTTCGTAAATCGCCGATCCAGAGACGTAATACTCGGGTTTTAGTTCCAACATTTCCCGGTTGACCGAACCAGATACATTTGGGAGTAATGATGGATGACTCTCAGGGGACCCTATCAGCTTTTCTCTCTAATGATCCGTGAGAACGTCCTTGTCTTCGTTTCAGCGAGGGACAACGCAGGAGAAAGTTGTTTGGCTATATTTCGACAACAACAAACAAGAAGAAGAAGAACAAGAAGAAAAAGAGGAAGAAGAAGAAGAATAATGATGCAAATCTGATTATTACTTGTTATTTGACAACAAGAAAAAACAACCAAAATGGTAATACCGATTGTATATTCATCATTATTTAAAGTACAATTAATGGTGGGTAAATAATAATAATAATAAAATAATAATAATAATAATAATAATAATAATAATAATAATAATAATAATAATAATAAAAACGATGATACTAATAATAATAACAGTATATATTTGGCATTATTTAAACTCAAATTAATGTTGAATTACTACTACTACTACTACTACTACTACTACTACTAAATAATAATAATAATTTATTATTATTATTATTATTATTATAAAATAATAAATAATAATAATAACTAATATAATAATATAATAATAATATATTAATGATAATAATAATAATAATAATAAATAATAATAATAATAATCATAATAATAATAATAATAATAATAATAATAATAATAATGATGATGATGATGATAATAATGCTATAAAAGATTAAATGTGTATCTATATATCTATATTTTTAGTGAGTAAGACTAACAATCTGTGGGAAATTATCTACACCTATCAAATCTTGAGCGTCTCCAGGTTTAAAGAAAGAAATAGAAATACACAGCATCATAATGTGCCTGACATAATACAAATATGGTGACTTCGCAAAATTTTTAGAAGCTTGCCGTCAATTCTAACAAGTTTTAATAATGAATAACGTACGATATAAGCTTCTGATAATGTTACCAACAGTGCAAACGCCACAAGTACTACTGCTACTGCTCATTGTGATGATAATAATGATTATCAGTAAAGAAATTGAAAACCAGAGACGATTTTTAAAGCCAAATAATTCAGTCGATGGTCGGCCTATCCTCAAAAAAAGTTTCATTTTCAATGCTGTCAATATCAAAAGTAATGCCGATGCAATCTTCTTTGATTCATGCGATGATTGTAGCGATGTGGATTAAATATGATGATAATCTTACTTTTTATGGTGACAATGCAAGGCATCGGTCAGTTCAAGGAATAATATAACATGTAATTTAAAGCTGATACTCAGTCTGCCCAGAATGAAATGAGAATAAAATTCTACTTTCGATTTTCCCTGACCCGAATTTTTCTTAAAAGTCATTTTTTTTTTTTTTACATTTCTAGAGATCTTACTCCTTCGTGTATTTATTCTTTTAAAATCTAAGTATTTCTACATAAGCATATATGATTTTTAGCTTCAAATATTCGAGAAAACGGAGTAGGCTCAAAAGTATGACTCCGAATACATATAATGGAGGCAGAGCGTTTTTTAAATGGCTTCTTCAAACAGTGAGTTATTTTTTTCTAGGTGATTTAAGTGATCACAATCATCATTTTCTTCCATATATTCGACAGTAATTATATGCTCACTGCAGCAGTTCCGCCTTACTTCTGAACTTAGACGT
>NC_061109.1:18646486-18676486 GCF_015104395.2 Macrobrachium nipponense | reverse complement strand
AGCTTTGTTTCGAAGACTCGTCCAAAAAAGTAGAATGTAACATTGAAAATGAGGTAAACTGTAACACTCCCACGAGTTGACAGATCCAAACTTCAGGAACATTTCTGGAGCAGATTTTCGAAGTATATTATTACAAATTCACTGAATTCTGTAGCTTTCGAGGAAGTTATTTATTTACCTTGCAAATTTTGCGAACGAATGGGACGATCACACTGGAAAGCCAAATGATTTCTGTATCCTTATTACAACACGCTTCAAAAAATCTTGATAAGAGGAGGTGTTTCGTCTTCCACATTTATCAGAACTTCATTTGTTCTTTGCACGTCCTGTTTCACATTCTCTGAGCTACCACGTGTGATTGCAAACTCGAGAATCAGTCAACCGTGTTTGATCAGTCTTTCGTGCCCTTCATTTCGATTATGTGGAGCTTTCAATCTTCCCCTGTCTCATTTTTATTTAACACGATTTCCAAAGTAAAAAAAAAAATATCTGTACACACCAAATATGTCATTCTACGAGTACTTAAGCGCTGTAAGGCATCGTAGTAGTTCTCTGGCTGATGTGAAGACATTACTCTAGAACTGATGTATTATCAGTAATAACGGAACAAAGCAATCATGACAGCGAATGACGCTTTTGATAACACGCCATTCCGCGGTAAGGCAGACATTTCATTAACCGCAAAGCTCTATAATCAAGACGTCAGGTACTACGTAATGTTCACTTTTTGCCGCTTCTTGTCATACTCTTGTCGTAATCCAGTTGTAAGGACCATTCAACCGCTACTAAAAGCGCTTACACGTGTTAGTCACTCGTCAATCCACGTATTTTCACTCTGGGAACTCGACTTTCGTAATTCTCATTCTTGTTAAAATGATTTGCCGTTGTTGGCGTCGGTATAAGGGCAAAAAATCACTCTTATTTCCTTGAGTTTCGCGACACCTTGTGACCCTTTACCTCTAACCCTTTACCAGAACGCTAAATTTCCTTGCAAGTTTCAGTAGTCCTCGTTCATCTTCTGTTTTATCCGGAAGTGTTTACTCTGGAGACTAAAACTGAAATAAAAATACAGTTAATTGGAAAATAAACCGAATACTGAAATCTTTAGAAAAACAATATGTTCATCTCTTTTGGTCGTGGGTAGGTCTGTCTTTCAAAATGGCCTATCAAGGAAAACAGAGCCTGATGTCACTTTGACGTTTGTGATTAAATATTTAAAATGATTTGCATTTTAGATCTGTCTGCGTTTAAGCATATACTTGACAGGTTTCCGTAAAAGTTCAGGAAGGGTTTATTTCAGAGAGAGAGAGAGAGAGAGAGAGAGAGGAGAGAGAGAGAGAGAGAGATCTACCGTAGCAAGGATAGTATTCCTTCGGCTCGTTTGCATTCAAAATATTACACTACATCGATACGCTGACAAGAACATTATGACAAAAACTATTATGTTTCTCTGGTTCTGCCCAGGGAAGAAGTTGCGTGTCAAGCACATTAGGAGAGATTATATAAATCAATTGTCAATTTAAGCGAGAGAGACTTATTTCTGTAATGCTTTTACAAAATGACCTTGGCGAACAAAAATAATCAGTAAATAAAAGATACTCGAGTGGATTGGGAAAAGCTTTCAGATGTCTTATTTATTTATCATTTTTCTGGTTTTATTAAACCGCTCCTTTACTTAATACTATAAAAATACGGATACGAAAGCTAATATGCAAACATTCGTTTCGTCTCATAAGGTATATAAATATATATATATACATATATATATATATATATATATTATATATATTATATATATATGTTTGTATATAGGTATATAGAATATATATATATATATATATATATATATATATATATGTATATGATATATATTATATATTATAATATATATATATATATATATAGATTTATCATTAGATGCTACAAATGTCTTTTAATATCTAATTCGCTCTACCTCGAATTGATATATTTTCATATATGTACCGAAGGGGAATTTTTAGTTGACGAAATTATTATCAACTAAAAATTCCCCCTCGGTACATATATGAAAATAAATCAATTCCGAGGTAGAGCGAATTAGATATTAAAGGACATTTGTAGCTCGAATGATTTATATTAATAATGGTGATGTGATAAAAAATATATTATATATATATATATATATATATATATATATATATATATATATATATATATGTGTGTGTGTGTGTGTGTGTGTGTGTGTATGTATATATATATATATATATATATATATATATATATATAATAAACAATTCCTTCTCTGATTATAATAAGAACTATCTTTTTAGCTAAATTTATTTCGAACAAACGTTAAATATTGTGGAAATTTTCAGTTTAAAGTATATCTCTCCTCCATCATATCAGATACACGTATTCCATTTTTTATATTCGAGTGAGGTCGAATAATAGAGCAGTTAAACAAATCGGAATAATGAGTTTGGTCGAATGAAGAAGTAGGTAATTGACGCACCTCTCATGAGGGATTTAGAGGAGACGCCATTTTCGATATTCTGTTGGATCCAATGGATACTCAGCGTGAAGTAAAACATTCTTAAAGAAAAGCAGAAGGCGATTGGATTCTATGACATTCTTCTGTGTTCTTTTGGCCTCCCTCCATTTATTTAACTAGTTGTAGCTTACAACTTCATATCTTATGAAAAAAAAATGTCTTTTATGGACTGAGTTATGTGTAGAAATCGTATCAGGTTAAATCGTAGAAATCGTATCAGGTTAAATCTGAAGTTGGTTTTAGGAAAATTTCTAAATGTGAATGACTTTGGGAGATTCTACCTGGAAGTTAAGCTGTTATATACCTCATCTACAGATGCCAGAAAAGGATGATTACGTACTGATAGAGCAATGTACCCAGAGAGAGAGAGAGAGAGAGAGAGAGAGAGAGAGAGAGAGAGAGAGAGAGAATCCGGAATCTAAAGGGAAGGTACGGACTGAACATTATTGCTTATGAATAAATCATCACAGACACAAAAAAGGGACGACCAATGGAATCCACGGTCACAGTCCGAGATCTACGGACAGAGGAAACCCGTCAAATGTAGCACGAGATCAGTCTGTTAGACAGACAGACCCCATCAGTCATATCTTCTGTCAGTCTCAGCAACTTTCGCTAAATTGTACTTTTGTTTGTTTGTGTGTATGGTGTTTTTCCGTGGTTATTCAGCAACGGGACCAACGGCTTTACGTGACTTGCGAACCACGCCGAGAGTGAACGTCTATCACCAGAAATACACATCTCCGACCCCTCAATGGAATGCCCGAGAATCGAACTCGCGGCCACCGGGGTGGCAGACCAAGACCAAACCGACCACGCCACTGAGGCGATGCCTTGTACCTTTAACGAAAGCGATTTTCCTTTATTTGTCATCTTGGCGGTTTGGGTTCGAAAGTGAAAACGTGGGATACTTCGCGATAAAAAGAATAAACTGTAAATAACATAATCAGATAAACATGTTCTCACGGGAGCCTCTTCCGATTTATTAAAAAAATAATGTTTTTTCAAGATAAATCAGACGAAATTAAAATTTATGTTACTTCCATGGGATCACCACCACCTGCCATTAAAGGTCAGGGAGTCTGGGTTCTCCTCGCAAGGACTTTGCTTTGTCACTATCAAGATTTCCTGCGGCTTCACAGGAATGCTACAGGCAGCTATGTGCACTCAGAGAGAGAGAGAGAGAGAGAGAGAGAGAGAGAGAGAGAGCTTTGAAATACTAGCTTCTACCGAGAAGATGAAAAGAGAGAGAGAGAGCTTTGAAATACTAGCTTCTACCGAGAAGATAAAAATGGTAACTATTTATGTTTGAAAGCTATAAGCTAAAGGGAACAGCAGAAAGTCAGAACCGCTTCATGTACATAAACATTGGCTACTGAAACTTGCAACAGACTCTAGAGGACAGGCGCGATCGGCCGCCGGTTCCCAGTCAACCCTGATGATTTTCGAGGGAAGTAGAATCGCGGAATGATTCTCGAACACGAAAACGGATTTTACGAATAAATGAAATGATGCTTAAAGGAAGATGTTAGCATCAAATCCTTATGATTAGAGTCAATGTAAAATGATCTTAAAGTAAACACTGAAGGAATTAACCGAATATTATTTCAGTTGCGAAGAACTTGTGTTTACTACACTGGATGATTTTAATTAATGCTATTTGTAAATAAACAATCGGTACCAAGATAAATCCTGCTTGTGAATCTGTCAATGACATGAAGAAGTGCCATTGACATGAAGAACTGTAATAGACATTAAGAATTACCATCGACATTAATTGAAAAACTGTCATGACACGAACTGTCATTGACATTGAGAACTGTCATTGACTTGAAGAACTGAAAGACATTAAGAACTGTCACTGACATGAAGAATTGCTATCGACATCGAGAACTATCATGACATGAAGAACTGTCATTGACTTGAGGAACTGTCAGAAATCAGCAGATTAGAAAATTGCTGTATTAATCTTTTAAGAAAAATCAACGGTACTGGAAAAAGTCGGAATTAGATATCTATTGAAATCTACAGTTCTGGAAAATGATTCGGCTAATCATCTACAGGATCTAAAAACTGGAAATTGAATTAATAATCTTCTACAAGAAATCAAGAAGCTTGACAATAAACCAATTAACCTCTTAGAAATTTGATAGACCTGAAAGGAATCGAGTCTTGAATCTACAAAAGACTAAAGGTATAAAGAATCGTCAACAGAAATCAACAGACCTGAAAAACTCCGAATAATTCGTCTACAGTCTACAAAAAAACCTGCAGGCTCCAATAAATATATGACCGAAACAGCTATCTAGAGAAACCAACAGTCACACATGTATATACCAGAATAAACCAGCTACATTAAAAGCAACTGACCTACAAAAATACTGGATCTGTCGCCTACTAAAAAAAAAAAAAGTTGTAGAAATGAATTAAATTTTCCTAGAGGAGGAGAGAATGCAAACGGTGCCACTTACCTGTCGCGTCACCTGGAAACTTGTTTGCCCCTTG
This sequence comes from Macrobrachium nipponense, assembly GCF_015104395.2. Lineage (NCBI taxonomy): Eukaryota > Metazoa > Arthropoda > Malacostraca > Decapoda > Palaemonidae > Macrobrachium > Macrobrachium nipponense. Next base: position 18,671,451 of record NC_061109.1, on the reverse strand, counting down.
ATCTATGTATGTGTACTTTCGAATAAGAGCGGTCCCTTCCCCCGAAAAAGGACCATTGCCTGCTTGCGTGAGAGAGAGAGAAGAGAAGGGGAGAGAGAGAGAGAGAGAGAGAGAGAGAGAGAGAGAGGAAAAACATTTACAACTGAGAATCAGTATGATGTCATGAGAGAGAGAGAGAGAGAAGGGAAGGTTGAAAGCAAGGTGTATTATCAATTTTCCTTTCATTCGTTTTATAATTCATTGATATTAAGTTCAAATTAGCCAGCCAACCTACAAAACAGTATCATGACTTTTGCAAGTTGTTAATAATAATAATAATAATAATAATAATAATAATAATAATAATAATAATAATAATAATAATAATATTATTATTATTATTATTATTATTATTATTATTATTATTATTATTATTATTATTATTATGAAGCCAGGAACTAAACTTACACTTAATATGTAAACCTTTACTGGGCCCTTAAAAAGTTGCACACGCACACACACACAAAATAAAATTTTGACTTTTCCCTTCGACCACCAAGCTTTGGCATTTTATCACTTCCTTAGTTAGGGAACAAAATCATTTCTTGACATTTTTATTTTCGTGGGAAATTTAATACTGATAATGCAATAGAAAGATAACAGGGTTATCATTCTCAAGAAAAATTAATTTGACATTCAGTCACCTACGCCTTATATTAACTAATTTCTCATGGATTTTCATGAGAAACTGTAAAAAAAAATTGGTTACTTTTGTGGAAGAAAAATTATTATATATATATATATATATATATAATATATATATATGTGTGTGTGTGTGTGTGTGTGTGATGGTGTGTGTATGTATGTGGTGTGTGTGTGTATTTATGTATGTATATATATATATCATATATATATATATATATATATATACCTATATATATATATATAATATATAATTTTTCTTCCACAAAAGTAACCAATTTATATATATATATATATATAAGTGTGTGTGTGTGTGTGTGTGTGTGTGGTGTGTGTGTGTGTGTGTGTGTATTAAGTAAGACTGATTATTTGATGATGATGTCAATACTGTCTAGAAATAAAGTTGAATCGGAAATACAATAGTCACCCTGATAACTTTGGACTACCCACATACTGTTTTCTTCAATTGGGTTTAAGGCAAACCAACCTAGTCTGCGTTGTTTGAATCATTTCAGCTGATGTCTCCTTGTGGTAGGGGGTGTGAGAATACTACCACCGTAGGTCCTGCGTGTCGCAAAAGAAGATTAAAAGGACAGCTGCTGCCTTGCAGTCTTACTTTTTAGTAAAAGGCTAGGCCCACCGCCAATAACAGTGGAAACTGCTGTCTTGCAGTTTTACTTTTTAGTAAAAGGTTTGGTCCAACGCCAATAACTGTGGAAACTGCTGCCTTGCACGTGGACTTTTTATTCAAAGGCGAGGCCCACTGTCAATAACTGTGGTTGATGACAGCAAGGGCATGCGGTCGTAAAAACCCTTTGCCAAATGATAAACCATGCGTGATGTTGTAAGGAAAGGCGTATCAGGCAACCGACCCCTTAGTGTAGGGATAACGGTGGGAAAGAAGAATATTTCAGCTGATGATTCCAAAAGAAATGTGTATCTGCATTTCAAACCTATGTACTGTTTTTTACAGGACGCACAACACGATTAGAAAGTATTGCTATTCTACCACTCATGTTTTCAGAAAAGTTAAAGAACCTAGAGAATTATCTCTATTCATTATATCAGAAATTATGCTGCTCATTCATTAAAATATAAATCGTTTTATGTTACAAGCAATGGCAGTTATATCATTTTATAGTTAAGAAAAGTTAATATCAGCATTTGAATGAGAGGCCAAGCTTCGGCGAGCTTGAAATTCAAGCCGATTTTTGCACACTAACACTCTCATTTCAAATTCTTAGAAGTAGGTATGATTAACATATAAGGGACTGAGTCGCCGCTTTTAGCTTATTTATTTATCGCCAGTTTATCTGTTTATCGCCTTTTTCAAATCATATATAAAAAAGTTTGATAAAATACAAACTTTAGATAGCGAGGAATCAAAGAACTGAACTCAACCAAAGCAGAGTGACGCAACGATGATAACCAAAACTAACATCGTCTAACTCAGCTTATTTTATGGAACTTCGGGAGTCGAAATACGTTATACCTTTGTGACTCCAATCTTCAAGGATGTTCAAAGGCAGTAGTTTAAAGTCACATTTCTACAGCTACCTTATTCTTGAGTTGGATAAAGCTGATATCTGGACTATTCCTTAAGATTATTTTTCCTTAAAAAGACGAGTCCCCTCTTCTGCAGATGGCTGACGTCCTATGCTGTCTTCCTGTTGGGGGGAGATTGACAGCTATCACAAATGAAAGTGAAATAGCGCTGACAGTTTTTATTGATTAAATTATTATCAAAGCATGCTTGTACAGATATTGTTTATACCTTAGACGTATGCAATTACGTCCAATGGGCAAAAACACGAAATTCTTCCATTGCCTAATCTCCTACACATGCCGTGCTGAGCTTCATCAAATGCACAATTAAGAGCTTGATATGGAAATGTACTGAAAGCGTTGATTCCATCTAAATGGGACTGGATAGATTATGTAGAATACCAGTCTCTTTTAAGCAAGCATTCGATCCTGCTGAGGCTATCACGTTTCGCACACACCATCAGCAGTGATACTCAGTGGAGCCATTCAGTAACGTAAACAAGGCGTGATCCGACCTCCACTCTACTTGGGGTGCCTGCTAAAATCTGCACGCAAATGGAGAGTTGTTTCACCAACGAAAATGAAAATAAATACGCCCTACTTTATATAAAACAAATCTGTACTGTTTAACATGCACATTATTCATTTGTTATATTTCCACCCTAATAAATAAATCATAAATATTTTATCCTAACATTCCTGTGATTTTAACTCGGCGCGAAACCCCTTTTTCAGAAACTTTTAGGCTTTTCCATAGGGTTTTCTTACAACGCCTCCCCCGACCCGCCGCCCATCACCCCCGCGACAAGAACAACAGCAAGAACAACAACAAAGTAGTTTGTAGGGTTATTTCCCGAATAGGTGTAAAATCAATAAAAAATGTAACCACTGTACTTGTTGGTCAGAGCGTAAAAAATTTCACCCCATCGATAGCTGCTATTATTTTTATTTTGGAAACAACAACGATCATAGTACTAATAATAATAGCAATGATCACTTATCTTAGTTATAGCCCCTTTGAAAAGAGGTCAGAGTTGAACCATCCTTATGTCTGCGACAGAGGAATTGCTATTTACTAATTCACGCCTGACGCAGACATGACCGCTACGCCCAAATGCACTCTGCTGGCAAATAGTGTGACAGAGTCAAGTTGCTGGTTTCGCGTTGGCACAAACACGTCACGGACCCTGCAGCATTCTTCCACGTTCTTCCACGACACTTTCAAAACACGCTGCTAGTCTGCTCGATATTAGCTCGACATGCCCGGTTCATGGTTCCTGGTTCTGGTTCTGGTTCTTGGTTCCTGGTTCTGGTCCTTGGCTCCTGGTTTATGGTTCTGGTTCTTCGTTCATGGTTCCTGGTTCTTTGTTTCAGGTTCATGATTCCTGGTTCTTATTCCTGATTCATGGTTCCTGGTTCATGTTTCCTAGTTCCTGTTTCATGGTTGCTAGTTTTAGTTCCTGGTTCATGTTTCCTGGTTCTGGTTCATGATTCCTAGTTCTGATTTCTGGTTCCTAATTTTGGTTCCTGGTTCATGTTTCCTGGTTCTGGTTAATGATTCATGGTTCTGATTCCTGATTTCTGGTTCATGTTTCCTGTTTCATGGTACCTATTCTTAGTTCCTGGTTCATGATTCCTGGTTCTGGCGCCTAGTTATTGATTCTAATTCCCGGTTCTAGTTCCTGGTACCCCTAGGTTCTCTTTGGAAGCAGCGATGTGACAGGCTCGCTCTAGATAAAAATGGATACAGAACAGAAAGAAGATGATATAATCATTCAGTTTCTTTTTCAATCGAATCTTGTTTTCTGATTTTGTTTCGCTAATTATTTCACGTGTTCAACTTGATTGATTCTAGATCCATATAGACAGATCATCTGGCATTCCAGTATCATTTGAACCGAAGCTCTTGCTGCGATATGACGAAGATATTTCAAAATATTTCTAATTACCGTACTAAATGCGTCAACATTATTTTCAGTACTAGTACAAGTCAGTGCCTATATTATGCCGTCCGGTTCATAAATACAAATATACAGTCTTCCTGAGAAAAAATATATATATAAACAGGATATTAATGATAATAAAAAAGGGTTAGTTCATTTTTTTAAAAATCTGAGGATTCCTCGCAGAGAGAAAATAGAGTTTAGAATTATGTCATAATCTTAAGAAAGAGAGAGAGAGAGAGAGAGAGAGAGAGAGAGAGAGAGAGTAAAGAAAAAAAATAATCTCTGAATGTCCGATGAAAGTGACCAGTTCATATCGCAAATCTGAACAGGACCTCTAAGAACGGGTGGAAAAAAACTTTGACCTTTGAAAAGCTCAGCTGATGGATTTGTCGAGGAGAGAGAGAGACCGAAGTGACCATTCTCTCTCTCCTCTCTCTCTCTCTCTCTCTATATATATATATATATATATATATATATATATATAAAATATATATATATATATATATGTGTGTGTGTGTGTGTGTGTATATGATATATTATTATATATATATATATATATATATATATATATATATATATATATGTATTTATATATATATATAAGATATATATTATATATATATGTTTTATTTACAATTATATATATATATATATATATATATACTATATATATATATTTTTATATATATATATATATATATATATATATATATATATATATATATATATATATATATATATATATATATAATGCCATCTTATTCATTCTAAATGTAAACGAATTGTTAGTAGTATGGTAAATCCCCTCTTTCTTTGTTATTATATTTGCTATAGCTTTTAAAAGTCGAGTTCTCTCTCTCTCTCTCTGTCTGTTTTATCGTCGTGATATACCATCTAAATATAAATAGTTTCTTCATATTTGTTAGAAATTTATAGTTTTAGAAAACCCTCTCTCTTTCTGTCTCTCATTGGCTTGGTGTTCCTTACCACCAAACCTCCCTTTCAATCTTATCGTCGTCGAGATAAAAGAGACCGAGTATGCGTCAAGTCAAGCCGATTCGGCAAACCAATGATCCGAACGGTGTACATAACGTCATACGGCCGATGTAACGTATCTGTAGCAGAACCGATCCGGTCCGGGCAAGTTTTTGCTCGGGTATTGTCTGAGTGAAATGAAAAGGCGGGCGTGTAACCGCCTCTCCGTTCGTCGATTAGTTCACGGGACGGGCGTTTGGTGAGCATGGGTAAAAAGGTGGTGATTTGCCCTCTCTCTCTCTCTGTACACACACACACACACATATATATATATATATATATATATATATATATATATATATATATATATATATATATATATATATATATGCACACACACACATATATATACATATACGTGTATATATATATATATATATATATATATATATATATATATATATATATATATATATATATATATATGCACGCACACACACAAACACACACACACACACATATATATATATATATATATATATATATATATATATATATATGCTTAAAAAATCACAGTAGATGCACGTGACTTCATTAAATAAGCGAATACCACAGGAAAATGATAGTCAGAAATCCAAGCGCTTTCGTCTTTACTAAGACATTGTCAAGGAGAGAATGAAATACAATTGGAGAGAAAAGTCTCAGGTACACAACAAGATCAAGAATACCAGATGGTTAACTGTCAAAATGGTAAAAATTAAAAGATTATACAGGATTATCGGATATCACACGGTCACAAACCTAAACAGATTTGACCCTAACCGAAATTACAAAGTATTCCTTTATTTACAGTTCCAAAACATGTAAAAACTTAATACATTAATTTTGTTGCTTATATTTATCTACAACTTTTTTCATTATGAAAGCATCAAGTTTAAATAAACTAAGACTTAAATTTAGAACATTTCCATTATTTGACTTGATGAAACAAGATTCAATGATATTGCTTTTAACTGTGTCATTACATGGGATTAAGGCTCTTGCTTGACTCCAGTTAATAGGATGATCTAAATCTCTCATATGTTCGAATAATGCATTCGATATTTGCCCAGTTCTCACAGAATATTGGTGCTGGTTGAGACGTTGTGAAAGAGATTTACCGGTCTGTCCGTACTAGACTTAATACACTTTTTGCAAGGAATTTCATATTTGCAGCCTGGAAGATCTTTAGGAAATTTTTTTATTACTAAACTGTGTGTATATATATATATATATATATATATATATATATATATATATATATACATACATATATATATATATATATATATATATATATATATATATATATATATATATATATATATATTATGTAAGCATCGCATCTGTACGTCGGTGTGTTCGTTCGACTCCTCCAAAGTCTGGAGTCCGAAATACCAAACTAGCTCTTAATAATAATAAAATAATAATAATAATAATAATAATAATAATAATAATAATCGACCTACAAAATTTAATATATTTTTCCCACCCGCAGATGATCTGCCTAATCCTGAGTGCGTTGGCAGCCACGGCAGTAGCCGAGCAGCTGCCTCTAATCCAGCCGGCGGGATATCAGATCCAGACACCGGCCGTGCCCTTTACAGCCGAGGAAGTCTTGGCGCAGCCTTCACAGCAGTACCTGACTCCTGACCTCTCTGCTGTGGCTTCTGCTCCTACTATCCCTGGTCAGCTTTACGTTGAGCCTTCTGCTGTCGCCGCGCCTGTGCAGCAGACGTACGAACAACCCGACGTAGGTCTAGCTGCTGCTGCTCCTTCTCAGGGCTACCAACAGCCAATCCAGACTTACGCAGCTCCCGAGTATCAGGTAACGGGGAGAGATTTTAAATATATGCAGTTCTTTCTAATTGATTTAGTTTGCCAAGCCTCCGTTGATAATAAACGCTAGAGAGTAAGAAAAAGACGTAGCAAGTCATAACTGACTAGGTCAAATTCACTACTCCAAATTTTCATGTCGGTTACTCTGGTTTGCAAAAGTCGACTTCATTTGTCTCGCTGATTTTATATATAATTCATCTACTTCATTCTTCGTTCATTTTCATCAATATTTTACCATTCTTCTCTGCCCTGAAACAGCATTGTCTCTTCCGAAGCTCCGTTCTGAGCAATTTCTGATAACTTTTCTATTTTTTTTTTTTTAATCTTCATCCAGGCGCCTGCGCAATACGACTTCGCCTACACCGTCAGCGCATATGACCCAGTGGGCAACAAGGTCGATTTCGGACACAGTGAACAGAGGAACGATGCCCATACCACTGGAAGGTAAGGTGTCACTATTATTACTACGAATATTAGTACTAGTACCAATAGTACTGTTTATAGTACTAATAGTGAATAGAGGCAGGGGGAATCTTTAGACTAAGGGCAGACACGTCTTTTTGCATTGCGTCATTAGATATAAATAATGGAAAATAAAGTCATATATAAAATAAATGATCGAAAATGATAATTTTTTTAAAATATAGGCCAAGGAGAAAGACAAAACAATTACAGAATATCAATCACAAAGAAATTAATTAAAAGCGCTTTAATAATAATAATAATAATAATAATAATAATAATAATAATAATAATAATAATAATAAGAAAATAAAAAGCTAATATTGTTATGTTAACCGTAAGAAAGCTAGCGTGAAATGATTACCTTAAACTTACTTAAATAATTAGGGAGCCCAATTCAGCTATGGTAACAGTACCTAAGTTAAATACAAATAAACATGCAAATATAAAAGTATCTTGAATTTCTTAATGTAAGCTCATAGTGGTAATGGAGAATTGAAAAAGTTTGAATAAATTGTAAGTGAATAATGGCTCAGGGAATTATTAGTTTTAAATGGAAGAATATAGTGTCATTGTGGACGTCCCATTTCTGCTCCTGCACCTGCCTCCTATCTCATTCTTTGCGAATCTCTCTCCCTCTCCTACATATTTCCATCTATTTCAGTGTATTAGTTTATAGAATTCGTCAACAAAGCTGCTCTGTTTACAAAAGTTCCATACACCACAGTTTCCCATAAATTTTTATTTTCTTCTAGTTCATTATCCTTCCTTTTTCACCCACTTCCTCCTAGAATCGTTCTTCTAGTTCATTATCCTTCCTTTTTCATCCACTTCCTCCTAGAATCGTTCTTTCCATTAAATACGCGTCACTCTATCCACCTTTTCTTCGCATAATCACGAAAACTATTCCCTTTTCTCTCCAGTTACTACGTCCTGCTACCCGATAGCCGAGTAATGCGCGTCGAATACTATGTCGACGAGACTGGATTCCATCCCACTTACACCTACGAAGGGGAAGCTGTCTACCCCGAAGCCTCTGCAGCTCTAGCAGTGCCCGTGCAGCAGCCATCACAGCTTTATTCACAGCCGTCGCAGCTTTATTCACAGCCAGGAAGAAAGTAGGGAAAATGGTAAACGCGTAAGTGTGGCAGAGGGAGAAAACGGAGCCACCACGAAACGACGCCGAAGAGCCTCGAGAAGAAGGTTTAGGATTCGGCGGTGAGGGAGGAATGTTCCCGAGGGTTACGAGATATAAGGTTGCCAAGAAGGAAATCTGTAGAAGATAGGAAAGGAGAGAGTTATTCACATTGTTAAGGGGAAAGTGTAAGGGCTCAGAGAGAGAGAGAGAGAGAGAGAGAGAGAGAGAGAGAGATTGATGTCGGTATTAGGCCTAAGCTACAAATGTTCTCATTCAGGGGCAAATAAATTATCTAAACATTTTGAATCATTCTACGTAAACTGAATCACGTTTCAAAATCGGTTATAATTTTAATAGTAAGTCAGTTATTGCATTCACCGTCTCAAAGGCGTTACACCGGTAGACGTCACTGTCTACCTGAAGCCGTTAAACCGATAACCACAGCGCAGTTGGCGAGGAAATCAATAGACCAATATCAAACGACATAGCGATCATATCTTTCGAGAGCTATGTTAAGTGATCCCGACCGACTTTAAAAAGTAGACTTTATTCTTTAAGCCTCACTATCTATGTATTAATTAGAACTGGTCAACCACATCACTGATAAGGCCTAAGCCTAATTGAAATGTGATGCCATACAAGAGAGAGAGAGAGAGAGAGAGAGAGAGAGATCCTTTGAATTGACGTGATACCAAAAATGTATGTAAGATAAGGAGCCACTTACCTTTCCCTTATAGTCAGAAAGTTTTTCTCCGTCAACAACAAGAAAAAAGAAGAAGAAACATTTACCTTAGAGTTTAATGTACATTTGGCTGCGTTCACTTGTTATAACAAGTGAAGCATAACAACTTTCATAACATCGTCTTACATGTTTCCTTCAACCCGCTCAATTTGTCAGATCCAATGATTATTTTTCTATCCTCTTTTGTTTCATGCGCTTTAATTGGCAATTACATATGTACTGGTTATTATAAATTAACTATTATTAACTGATTGTGGTTGATTGAAAAATATTGTCTCGGTGAATATTTTACCCAAGCTTTTCTGCTTTATAATTAGACCTATAGGCTTACTTGAAAAAAGTACACATTATATCCGTGTGTTTCTGAAACTATAAGATAAGAAATTCTTTTATAATTGGAGATACATTTTCATAAAATACTACGAAATATTTTTTTTACTGTGTTGATCTATTTGTGATATTTTATCTCGTTATCTTGTTACGTTTGTAACTTTTATTGTCTTCATCTAATTCTTTCTCCAGTTATATTCTTCCTTCTCTCTGAATATTTCTGGTCTTATATATTTCTGATTTATGCAATTGAATCTGTTCTTGACTTTCTAAATTCCTCTTTCTCTTCACACACTTTCTGCAATTTTTCTTTTCTTTCCACTTCTCTCATGTTGTGACGTTTTGACTTTTTTTTTCTAACTCTCTACATGAGAGAGACCTAAGGAGCCTACCCTGTTATAGTGACGCCGTGCTGTCGCAGGCGTTGATATTTTTTATATTTTTTATATAACTTTGTAAGTTTTTCTAAATAAAAGATAATGATTATGACGTCCACATTCATTTTCCCAGTGTTTCCTTCACCCACGGTGATAATTATACAAGCCTTGTTCATGTGCGTTTGAGTATTTTCGTTTGCGAAGAGTGTATAAGTCACCTTCATTCCCAAAAAACCATTAAAATAAAAAAAACAGGTTAAGAAGTACGGAATCCTCATAACTATACATTTGAAAAAATTAAAACATGAATATTTATAAGAGCTTGCAATTCCTTATTGATATTTAATACCGTAAGAAAAAAAAAAAAATAAGGACATGTAGCCTGTTTGATGCTTAAACAGACAGACAGGACATCGAAAACTGACTAGATGAACAGAGGTTTCGCTGATTGTTAGACCTAGAGTCCTATACCATAGACCTAGTTGTGTGCAAAGCTAGACCATAGACTCTTGCAAAAGCCTTGTAATGCAAAAGCTTTGCAAATCGTAAGCATTTTTGAGTAAAGCCACACCAAAACCTCTCGTCTTTCAGGCTCATAGTTATTCTATATCAACAAGGAGCCATGTTTGAAAAAGAGGTGCAGCGACTAGGCCTAACTTTAAGTAGTCTAAAGTCAATTTTACCAAAGCTGGTACCCATAGTAATTACTAATAATATATAGGACTCTTGGATTCGAACCTGGGAACCAATTCCAAGGGTTCGAGAGTCCCCTCGCCACGTCCAGGTGGTCCCCAGCCGAGGGGATGGGGCTAGAAATCAGAGCTTACCTGTTGCCGCTGACTATTTTTCTCATTTTAAATTCCATTTGTTAAATAAATTCTGTGTCAATATCAGAATTGAACATAAAATTAAGAACGAATGATTATCTTTTATTTTTAGCTGAAGTTCGCATAAAAGTTGTTGATACTCAAAAATCAATCAAATGAACATGGCTAGTACTTATCGAGTTCCACCTGTCATGTTCGCCAACTTCATTCTCTGATGATGGTCGTAGATTATTATTTTTTGTGGTATTAACCCCTTCAGGGCCATCACCAACAATGTCATGCATGTCTCGGTATTAATTACAATATATCATAAGTAGTGTAAGTTTTAATATAAACGTTTAAGGAATTATAGTCTTCTTCCCAGCTGGAATTATAGTAAGACAAAAATAGATATTTGAATAATTTGATCATTAATCTTGCACTAGTATTGAAACAATAATAAATATAAACACGGGCAAGTAGCAGAAGGGACGGAAATGGTAATAGTACTTATTGCCTTAATGATTTTTACTTTGGAAATATGCAATTACCGTATATCAATAGCTCTCCTCTTGGACCCATCTTTGCCGGTATCTTCATGTGCTCGCTGGAAGAGCAAATGCTTGATTCTTGTCCCCTTAGTTACCATCCACTATTTTATAAACAGTATGTTGACGACACGTTTGCTCTCTGTAGAAGTCGGTTTGACGTCGAGAGGTTTTTAACTTTCATCAACTCATTTCACCCTAACATCAAATTCACCATTGAACACGAAACCAACAATCAGTTGCATTTTTTAGATATTTTAATTACACGCTCCTCTCAAGGAATCTCAACTTCCGTTTTTAGAAAAAAGACATTCACTGGTCTTGGTACAAATTTTTATAGTTTTTGTTCTCTTGATTTTAAGATTAATGCCTTCTTAACCATGCTTCGCCGAGCCTTTGCTTTGTCTTCCAGTTGTCAATCTTTCCACAATGATGTCACGTTCTTGCAAAAATACTTTAACAGTAACTGGTTTCCCACCCAGTTGTTCTTTAAGCATGTCTCCAAATTTTTTAATAATATTTTTGTTCCACGTCATCCCACTCCTCACGTTCCTAAATTACCTTTCTATGCCAGCCTTCCTTTTATTCACGATACAGCTTTTCATAATGAACTCCATGCTTTAATATCTGGTCACCTCCCTGCCATGAAAACCAAAATTATACCCACAAACCCACTGAATATCGGTAGCCTTTTCAGCTTCAAGGACCGTTTGGATCCATTGATGACCTCATGCGTTATTTACAAATTTACTTGTCCTCGATGTAATCGAAGAACCTATATTGGATCGACATTATATAGGTTACTTAAGGTCCGAATCGACAGTCATAGAGCTGTCAGCTATAGAGCTGGCACTAAGCTTTCGAATCCCGAATTTTCCAACATAAGGGATCATACCGATAAATGTAGGTATTCTATTCAGTACAAGGACTTTAAGGTTTCGGGCAGAGCTTCCAATCATAAGTTTTTAACAATTAATGAATCATTGTTTATTAAAAAACTGGTCCCCTCACTGAACGAACACCCATGCCAAGTCTACACCTCTTTACCTCTCGTGAACTGTTTACGTTTTTTGTTAGTCTTTCCTCTGTCTTCACACTCAACGGTTGGTCCTTATTTGTATTTTTAACTGTGATTGTTTTATTGTACTTTACCTTGTGTATTTTAATATTGTAGCCTAATATTATTGTAATAATTAGATATTGTTACTTTTTAGCTCAAATATATATATATATATATATATATATATATATATATATATATATATATATATATATGTGTGTGTGTGTGTGTGTGTGTGTATATATACATACATTTAGATACAATAACAAAATTAGCCATGCATAACGTAAAGTTTTAGTGGGCTCGCTTATACAGTCACTTCTCAAAAAAAAAAAACCAAAGATGTAATATGGCCAGGTGTCATCCGACCTCCAGCTTACTCGGGGCACGTGCTAAAATCCATGGCCAAATCGAGCGTTGTTTCACCAACGAAAATTAAAATGAATACGCCATATTTTATTAGAAATAATTGTTGTGCACTGCTTAACACGCTCATTATTTATTGTTTACATTTTCATTCCAATAAATAAATCATAAATATCCTATCTTCAAATTCCTGTATCTTTAACTCAACGCAAAACGCCTTTTTCAGGCTACTTGAGGGTCTTTCATAGACCTTTCCTTCCCACCACCAACAAGAACAACAACAACAACAAAATAGTTTGTAGGCTTCCTCCCTGAGTAAGCAAAAATTAAATGTTTTGCGTTAATACATAAACCATATAGGTATAATGAACGTTAGACTAATTGTGGTAGCGTAATATGTTCTTGATGGGAAAATCTCATTCGATGCAGAGTGACGTGTCCACCTTGTTTTTGGAAAAGACTAACAATCAATTTATCTCAGTAATTAGAAATTAGAAGCAGCTGTGCCATTTTAGAGTTTTCTTGGTTGGGGGAGGGAGGTAGGGGTGGGGAGTCGGGGACCCGCAAAGGTTTAGAACTGATGTTAGTTAAGTGGCGGGAGAGCGAAGCCAGTCCTATCAACTGTGGGTAGGGGGGACGGTGTAAGCCTCACCCAAGACATTTTTTGAAATTTGTGCGCCTTTTGAAGCCATATATGATTCAGCTTGGAGTGAATTCCACTATTATTATTATTATTATTATTATTATTATTATTATTATTATTATTATTTCAAAGACCAGGGGAGCAAACTAAATTTAGCGGGAGCCAAGTGAACCCCCAGCGGCATCGCCCCAGATGACGCCCCAGATTAGAGTCTTCAAGTCAGCTAAGAAATCAGTGTATTGATCCAAATATCTCTTCTCGTATACAGTCACACAAGACGAGAGCTGCCGAGTTCAATTTCATTGCTATTTGACTCAAAATAGACCGATTGACTCCAAACAACTTTACAGAACAGCAAGTTAGTACACTCCCTGCTTCTGTATTCTAGGCCGAGTCAGTTGTTAGTCAGCGAGGCTTTAATGCTTTGTCAATATTAGCTCTGAAATGAACCTGTGGTGTGATGCAATTGCCAGTCACAGTTTCCAGAACCAAAACATGAAATGAAGTTCGTTTTTCTCTTAATCTTCTTTTCTGTAGGAGAGCAGAAGTCATGATGCTTTCAGCGCATCTTGAATCCTAGATATTTGGGATGCGCCAACGGCCATTAGCTAGCGGTTTAATTGCATTTTCTCATCTTGCTCATTTTCGACTAGCATCCTGCTTCCATTGAGACATATATATACATATATCTCTCTCTGGATTTAACTGGTTCGTCATCACGATCCCCACCCAGTATTTGCTGGGGTTAGCAAACTGTCAAGACAAATTGATGCCAATTTCGAATATACTATATATATATATATATATATATATATATATATATATATATATATATATATATATATATATGTATATATAAAGGTTTTTTTGCCACGAAGGAAAAAAATGAAAAAGCGAGATAGCCGAGTACTTTCGGTCCTATTCGGACCCTCAGTAAAGGGTCCGAATAGGACCGAAAGTACTCGGCTATCTCGCTTTTTCATTTTTTTCCTTCGTGGCAAAAAAAACCTTTATTTATACATAGCATCACGTTTTATATACTTCGTGATCAAGTTCATTCATATATATATATATATATATATATATATATATATATATATATATGAAAAAAATGAAAAAACGAGTTGGCCGAGTACTTTCGGTCCTATTCGGACCCTTTACTGAGGCATACTGATTTTACAAAGAACACCATAGTCAAAAGAAGGCTTAATATACAAACTGACACTACCACATTAGCCATAAGGGCGATTTTCACTCTACAGAGAGGAGGAGGAGTCATAGGCTAGCCACACCTTGAAGGATACCCGCGGTAAACAAGTGATTCTTCCAGAAAAACAGTACATTTTGAAAACAACACGGGAGCATATACAATTTAATATCATGAATTTTTACACACAAATTTTCCCAACAAAAATTATTATTAATGAAAAGACGAAAGAAAATATAAATATATATATATATATATATCGAGCAAGAGAAAGAGGGAGAGTGAATATCGAACCAGAGAGAGAGAGAGAGAGAGAGAGAGGGGAGAGAGAGAGAGAGAGAGAGGAGAGAGAGATGGAGAGAGAGAGAGAGAGAGAGAGAGAGAGAGAGAGAGAGAGACAGAGAGAGAGAGAGAGAGAGAGAGAGAGAGAGAATTAATAACATGTGGGACTAATTTATTAGTTGTTCATTTATTTTGAGGTCCTTCATAAACATCTTACAAATATATGGGTCCAAATGGTACATTCCCAGACTAAGATTTAGGTTGTTTTTATTAGTGATTTGTATAATTGCCGATTCCAGTAAATTTCTTGAAACATAATCATTAGATCTAGCAATTACCGAGGTATCACCCCAAAAAGAAATCCCTAAAAATGTACTTAGCTTACCTTATTTTCGTGGATTTGAAGCCATAAAATCAATATTTAAATCGTTTAATGTTAATGTAGTGTTCTCATATAACAATACCCATTAAAAGAATATTTGCTAATTAAGAATAGTCCCGTAACAAATAACAACATCATTTACTAAATTCCTTGTAAGGATTGCCCATCGTTTTACGTTGGTCAGTCTAGTAAAAATTTATGTGTTCGGGTTAAGCAGCATATGTATTCAGTTAGAACAGCCCAGACTTCAAATGCACTGTTTATCCATCTGAGCGAAAAATCTCATTGTATTAATTGGGGTGATACCTCGGTAATTGCTAGATCTAATGATTATGTTTCAAGAAATTTACTGGAATCGGCAATTATACAAATCACTAATAAAAACAACCTAAATCTTAGTCTGGGAATGTACCATTTGGACCCATATATTTGTAAGATGTTTATGAAGGACCTCAAAATAAATGAACAACTAATAAATTAGTCCCACATGTATATAGTTATTAATTCTCTCTATCTCTCTCTCTCTCTCTCTCTCTCTCTCTCTCTCTCTCTCTCTATCTCTTTCTCTCTCTCCCTCTCTCTCTCTCTCTCTCTCTCTCTCTGGTTCGATATTCACTCTCCCTCTTTCTCTTGCTCGATATATATATATATATATATATATATATATATATATATATATATATATATACATATATATATTTATATTTTCTTTCATTTTTTCATTAATAATAATTTTTGTTGGGAAAATTTGTGTAAAAATTCATGATATTAAATTGTATATGCTCCCGTGTTGTTTTCAAAATGTACTGTTTTTCTGGAAGAATCACTTGTTTACCGCGGGTATCCTTCAAGGTGTGGCTAGCCTATGACTCCTCCTCCTCTCTGTAGAGTGAAAATCGCCCTTATGGGTAATGTGGTAGTGTCAGTTTGTATATTAAGCCTTCTTTTGACTATGGTGTTCTTTGTAAAATCAGTATGCCTCAGTAAAGGGTCCGAATAGGACCGAAAGTACTCGGCCAACTCGTTTTTTCATTTTTTTCCTTCGTGGCAAAAAAACCTTTATATATATATATATATATATATATATATATATATATATATATATATATATATATATATATATATTACATACATACATTATATATATATATATATATATATATATATATATATATATATATATATATATATATATATATATATATATATATGTAGGTAGGCATATATATGTGTGCGTGTATGGAGTCAACGAAGCGTTGAATGACTGTGTAGTTGTGTAAATTGTCCATCCTTAGCTGAGCCATTAAAGGATGACTAAAGCAGTGACAGATGAATGACATAAATACATACTACATTATGTATTTATATATTATATATATATATATATCATAATATATATATATATATATATATATTTATATATATATAGTATATATAGTATATATAGATATATTATATATATAAATTATATTTTAATTATTATATATTTATATATTATATATATATATATATGTATATATATATACATAATCAAAAGGTAATTATTTACCAATGTAATTGGCTATCTGCAGGATGTTTATTCACGGATCATTTCCAGCTACTTTCATTAATAACAGGAAAATTACACACATATTTTATTTAATCTTTATTCATTGATATATTTATAAGCACGCATTAGAAAAATATCGTAAACTTTGAAAATTAACAGTAAAAACAACAGTTATAAAATAGTAAAAAAAAAAAACAAGCTCAACAAAGTACCTGGATGATAAAACTGTGAGAATCAAAAGGATGGATAAGACGATGAAGTGGAAGCTGAGGTAGAGAGAAAGTAACAAAAAAAAAAAAGATAGAAGAATGAAGGAAGGAAATGATCTCTTTAACTGGAACGAGAATGTACAGGGTGAAGTTGGAGGGAGAGAAAATATCTCTCAGAGAACCGAGAAGGTGAATAGTCATGTTAAAGCTGCACATTCCAGCTTATCACTGGAACGGGTCTAACGAAGAAATCAGAGAGTGATGGATGGGAGAAGCTCAGACGAGTCTGCTGGAAAAGCTTGAGACGTGGAGTCAAAGGCGTCCCTGGAATTGGCTTGGCGCTTCCAGCCGGTTTTTTTTTTCTTTCTTTTTTTTTTTGCGTTTTGTGATTTACTTAGCGGAGCAGTCCTGGAAAGCTGAGGGTGAAACTCAAACACCTCCAGAAACGACGAAGGACTGGAATGATGGAATTCCAGAACGGCTTTAGTTTGCAACGCGGAACTTCGAAGTAATCCACATCAGCTGTTACAGTCAGAGCGAACTGGCGGTCTCTCTGCCTTTTTGAAAGCAATGCCTGGTTTCCAGCAATGCCCCTGTCTTCCAGTCTTCCAGGAGAGCTCGAGATATGAAGCAAGCGGTGTGTTTGAGACTGATATAGAGGAGATGAAACTTGATCAGGCATTGAACATACAACCGGCATGGATGAGGTGAAGTCAAGAATATCCATGGTGCAGTCAATTGATTACCAATATTTGTTTTACTTTCCAGTTGGTGTTCCATACAGCTGGCTGGGAGTTGCGAGCGCTGCCTGGCCGCCCTGGTGCAACTGCTGGAAGGTGTAGGTGGGATGGAAGCCGTACTGGTCAGCGACGTAGTTGACCGTCATTAAGCGCCCGTCGGGCAGGAGGACGTAGTAGGATCCCGAGGTCGAAGGACCTTCCCGTCCCTCGCTGTGCCCGAACGTCACAGGCCTCTGGTAGGCGTCGATGGCGTTGACGTCGTAGCCGAAGGAGTAGGACACGGGGGCGGCGGGCGCCTCGTAGGTGTACCCTTGGGGGGCGCCGAGGGTTGCCCCGAGGACGGAGGCGAAGACGAGTGTAGTTGCCAAGACCTGGAAATGGATGAGTGACGTCATCAAAGTTGCTTTCATTAGGAAACAGTGATTTGAACAATAAGTGATTCTAGTCGAATCTATAGAAAACGGACGAATGGCGTCATCAAGGTTGCGTTCATTAGGAGACAGTGATCGAATAATAAAGTAATTAGAGTCGATCTTCATAAAAAAAGCTGAAGTAGAAATGTTAATAAGCTCGGCCTCCTCAAGAAATGAAAGGATCTGAGAAATTTAAAGATGAATGAGTCATGTCCAGGAATAAATATCTTTTAGATTTTTATTTGTTTATTTATTTATTTTTTTTTTTTTGAGCCAAGTCAGTTGGAAAAAAATCCAATGAATAATGGCAGACAGAACCTGGCGACGAAGATACTATAGCCATTATTGACCAGTAAAAGGCATGAAAGTTTATCCCTACGATAGGAGCTGGAATAAATCAACGCTAATGAGTACGTCGGAACAAGAGAGAGAGAGAGAGAGGAAAATGCCCTGGAAAAAAGAGCTCCATTTCATCCAATTCAGTCTTAAGAAAAAATTACTTTGGTAAACAAGTTCTTCCGGTCATCTGTATCAGGTATCGAGTTCTTTACTTTCCCAAATTTAGGTTTGAGACTGATCCAATAAAACTCTTTAAAGAAAAACTGATAAATAACCATCTTCCACGTCCAAACCTCTCTCTCTCTCTCTCTCTCTCTCTCTCTCTCTCTCTCTCTCTCTCTCTCTCTCTCTCTCAAATTATTTTGGCATATGTGCCCCTTAAATAAAAATTTTTTTTACTCAAGTGATAAAAGTCACAAACTCGAAAACCCAATAATACTCTCTCTCTCTCTCTCTCACTCTCTCTCTCTCTCTCTCTCTCTCTCTCTCCTTGATCTCGAAAACGTTGAAAACCACACGATCGAGTTCCAAAGGTCAACAAAGTTCAAAAAGAACTTGATTTCTCATTATGTATTTTTTTTAATCTTCCTTTCTCTTTCATCTCCTTCAGATATGTTAAAAAAAAAACTGAACGCTTTTAAGAAATTGGGCTAATTTGCATACTGCACTAACTGGTAAAGAGAGTAAATGAAAATGCCAGTTCACACACACACACACACACAAACAAGGAATATTTTTGGATCGCCGCGAACGAGTAGAAAGTTGATATATATTCCTTTTTTATTTAAATTTCTAAATGCCTATTGAACAGAGATCAAACCACATGCGCTTCTGAAATTAAAACGCTTGCATATTACTTGGGAATACTGCAAAAATTAAATTTATATTCGAAATTCTTATTAGGTACAAATCAAATCATAAATATTAATCAAAATAAAACGCCTTTGTATTAGTCTGGAGTAGTGTTATAAAACGATGTATGTCCCAGATATTTATTGAGTACAAATACATATATATATATATATATATATATATATATATATATATATATATATATATATATATATATATATATATATATATATATAGTTTAAGCTTTATTTTGGAATTTAGCTTATATCCCAAACCTTTACTGAGTAGAAACCCAGTTATATATATTAATGAATCAAAAGGCATGTACATTACTTTCAGATGTTAAAAAACTAGATTTTTATCCAAACCGCTTATTGAGTAGAAGACATCCATTTACATATCATATTAATGATATCAAAAGGCATGTAGCACAATATTTTCAGATATAAAAAAAACTAGATTTATAGCCAAAACATTAACATTAAAACGACTGTGAATTATTTTGAAATATATTGCAAAATCCATATTTATATCCCAAATTGTTGTTAGAGAGAAACCCATACACTAATTGAAATAAAAACGTCGATACAATAATTTTAACTATTAAAAATAACTAAACATATCCAAAACGCTTATTGGGCAGAAATTCAGTTGTTTTTGTTAATAAATCAAAAGGCATATAAGTTATTTTGATATATTAAAAAAATAGATTTATATCCCGAATGCTTACTGGGATCTAAATATAAATACTAATTTAGAATGCCTATAAATTATTGTAAAATATTTAATAAAATTGAATTCCAAAATGCTTTAAAAAAAACTACGTCGAAATCTAATTATATCCAGTAACAGAATTAAAATGCCTGTACACTTTGAAATATATACTGCAACAAGACATGACCTGACCTCCAACTTACTCGTGGCGCGCGCTAAAATCTACGGTTAAATAGAGCATTGTTTCACCAGCAAAAATTAAAATAAATATGCTTTATTTTATTAGAAGTAATTTTTCTGTTCTTTTTAGCATGCACATTATTTATTTTCTACATTTTCATTTTAACAAATAAATCATAAATACCCTATCCTAAAATTCCTGTATCTTCAACTTAATACGAAACACCTTTGTCAGATCTTTTTAGGCTTTTCCATAGACCTTTTCTATCCCCCAACAACAGCAACAACAGCAACTCTGATTTTTCTTAGTTTAACGAACAGTTATCTCGTTCTGATGAGGTTTCTCTAGATACAACGTAACTCCACATTCCAAAAAAACACGACTGGAAATACTCGAACAATCCATTGTGATTCAGACATTTACAATGGCTTAATTTCTCATAATTTTGAGGAGAAACAAGTTCCAGCACTTAGTTACTCATTATCCACGAGTTAGGGGACTCAGCTCCAAAACCAGTAACATTAGGAGAGAGAGAAAGAATGAGTTTGCTTTCACCTCAAATTACTTTTTCTTTTTTTTATTGCTACCAGATGCCGTTTTCTACCAATTACCCGTTTTCTTGCATTTTTTAGTCTCGAGCAGTTTTGGGAACTGTGTGTTGTGTTTGTGGGTTCGTTTGAGAGGTTAATTGTCTTAGACGGAATACTATTCATTTGCCGAATGTTCTACAGCAGGGATTCTTAACAGGGGGCATCGATACCCCTTGGGGGTATGAGAACCACATGTTGGGGGTGTGTGACTTGATCTCTGGACATTTGTAAATCGTTGATTTGAATGTGTCAATGTACACTTGGGTGAATCTTGTAAATAAATAGCCGTATAAAACTATAAATGCTTTTGATTATCTTGTATGTTCTATTCCTAGCTATTCATACCTAAGGCATGTATTAACCTAAGTATTTAACCTAATATGCTTAATATACTTAGGTTATATTGTCAACAGATACTTAAGTGGACTTAACCAAAGGGGGTATGGAACCATGTTGGGTAATTCGTTGGGGTCTGGAGTCATCAAAAGGTTAAGAACCCTTGTTCTACACACATTATTATTATTATTATTATTATTATTATTATTATTATTATTATTATTATTATTATTATTCAAAGAGAGATAACCAAGTTAACTAAAAGAAAATGCCATTTAAATGGATAGCAGTAAAAAAGTGCCTAAATGAATGAATATATAAATAAAACAGTATAAGTATTGGGATCCTTCTCAGTAACATAAATTATAGACAGAAGTTCATCGCCAATAACTGAAAAGTATTTAGAGGAAAGAGTGACAAGTAAGTCTTGGAAAATACATGTTAATATTAAAAACAGAATTGATGAATACCAAGAAATAGGAGAGAATCAAATTGATAGATAATTTATCGTCATGTAAGAAAAATATAAAGATAAAACGAGTTGAAGAAATTCAGAATAACGATTTGGCACAAGAGCAGAAGAAACAAGAAGGAAGAAATCGAAGAAGCCACACTCTTCTTCTTCTTCTTCTTCTTCTGAAGAAGAAGAAGAAGAAGAAGAAGAAGAAGGATAGAATGATGTCCGATGGGTAGGGGTCAGGTGGTGGGGAGGTTGGATAAGGGATATGGGAGGTGGTACCCCGACAATCCAGTCTTACGCTAAAGGGTGGAATCTGGTCTTCTTCTTCTTCTTTTTGTTCTTCTGTCCGATGTCGGAGAAAGTAGATCAGGTGACAAATTCTACCGCTATTTAACGGAGAGAGAGAGAGAGAGAGAGAGAGAGAGAGAGAGAGAGAGAGAGAGAGAGATGTATGGGATATCTCATAAGCGATGACAATTTTTACAGATACGTACCCAACATTTTTATCATATTTTAGCTGGAGAGAGAGAGAGAGAGAGAGAGAGAGAGAGAGAGAGAGAGAGAGAGACTTGTGGATACTTAAAATGCAAACGTTTGCATTAAAACCAGGCCCGTACCGAGGGGGCTGTCGGGGGAGTCGAACGACCGGACCCCCCCAAATTTCTGGAAATCCATATTTTCTGCGACTATCCTTGCCATTGAACTGTACTTAGAAAGTAATGAATAATTATTGTTAAATCAAAGTATATAACATAACAACAAATAAAGTAATATGCATGTTATCGGTAACATAATAAATGAATAAATCAATAAAACTCACGAAATAATCTTGTATTTCAGTGCAAACTTTCAACATTATAAGTAAAATTCTGTCCACCAAAGTCAGTAGGTACTTTGAATAACATCTAATCGGGTAGAAGGGCAAAGACCGCATAACCAATTTTTCTTCTTAATACAAGTAAAAAGGTTCAGTTTTGGCAAAAACGACACCCCGCCCCCCCGCCACCCCATAAAAAAAAACTCTAGGTACGGTACTGAAAACTTTACAAAGTAAACTAGTCTAATATGCATTAACAGACCAAAAGACAAAAACGCGAGCAAATGGAAATGGTCTATTCATGTCGTCAGAATTACAATCAACTGAGTGACATTCACAAAACCGCAATTAGCCTCTGGTGCTCCTAACTCACCTGAGATCATTTACGCTCCATTCAGTCGGACTGGCTTCCTCAACAGTCTCGGAGCATTGCTCTTTTCAAGTCTTAAATAGCAATTAATCGATATTCCTCACCGCCGTCAGAACCGATAAACATTAATAGCCTAATAAATCGGCCGCCTAGTGGCGTCATCTGGAGTTCATAGGTCGTGTTTTACCATAAAGGGGAGATATGTCAACATCTTGCTTATGGAGAGAATTGAGTATCGTTGAATTTTTTTTTTTTTTTTTGTTTTTTTTTTTTTTTTTGGGGGGGGGGGGGGGGCGGGGGTTCGAATAAAATGATAAATCAAGACCATATTTGAATTACGATTTCCATGTAATGAACAAAAATACTGAGAGAGCGAGAGAGAGAGATAATGTATTATATAATAGTATTATATAATATAAGGGCGAAAGAACTGTTTTTTCTCCACATAATGGCAGAGGCTACATGTCATTAATATTAGCAACGTCTACAACCTTTTAGACCTTAGAATCTTGATGAGGCTAAAAATAAAAAATAAAAAAAAGATAACAAAGCACATAATTCTTTCTAAGACTGACAAATATGAACCAGATAGATACCTAAGAATGGCTAAAGTCAGTAACGTCTAGCAACAGACAGTGAATATGGTAATGACACATTACTCCAAGGCAATGACGGAAAATTTAGCGTTTTACGTAACTAATTCCCTTTTACTTTATGACTTGCTAGAATATCATTCCTAGACTAACAATTGCTCGGGAATCGGTGTGCGTCTATAGACGCCTTATACGTTCTCGAACTGGTATTCGAAGTGTTATCTTTTTAAAAACTGACTGGAAGTTGCTGTGGTGATCTTTCGCAGAAGAAGAAGAAGAAGAGGTCATGAGGAGGTGGAGGAGGAAGAAGAAGAGGAGGTAATGTAGAAAAACGGTAAACATTCACCAGGAAGCTATCACAATAATGAATAAAAATTTACTTCCATGGTTCAGAAGAACAAAGAAAAATTGTAGAGATAATCTGTCTTAAGAGAGAGAGAGAGAGAGAGAGAGAGAGAGAGAGAGAGAGAGAGAGATAAGGGACCTTACCATTACTTTCTGGACAAAAGAACAAATAGAACAAATTTACTTTCATGATTCAACGAAGATCAAAGAATAATAGTGCTAATGATCTGTCACGAGAGAGAGAGAGAGAGAGAGAGAGAGAGAGAGGGGGGGGGGTGGGGTTGGGGGTGGGGGACCTTACCTTCATTTTCTGGAGATTTCCGACCCAGAGCAACAGCAGACGACGAAGGCGAAAATATGAGTTGTAGGGAGAGGAGAGGAGTTTCGATGTCGTGGGTCAGAGACGATGCTGCAAATGATGCAGAGGTCAGGCGCACGCCGGGCATTTTATAGATGCCCCTTTCACACTTCGTCAGGGTTTGGGGGGAGCATTCCCTCCCCTCCTCCTCCTCTCCTCCACGCGTGGGGCACCAGCAGCAGCCGTAGGCCCCGCCCCGTAGCCGAAATAAATGTCAGTGGACCCCTGCCTATCACGGTTGGAATGGGTGCCAAAATACTGACCAATAACGGGACGTGAACTGTTTGTTTTAAGACTAACAAACAACAATAATTGTGGTAATAATACAGACAATAATAAATAATAATTGATAATGAGGACAATAACCTCAAATCCGTATCGAACTCGGGTAAATTTTAGTTCGATTGATATCTATCCAATATAATAATGATGATCATTAATAATAATAATGGTAATAATTATGATACTAATAATAACAATAATAATAATAGTAACTTTATAAACATATTTCAACTTTATCATGACGTCTTTTGATAATAATAGCAAGAAACTACATGAACAAAATAAAATTATTTTTTACCTTGACAAAACAGATTAAGGTGTTTGAAATTCGTGAAACTGATAAGCAAACGAAAGAAGAAATCGCTATTGTCTTCACATCGTGTAAGGGAGACTTAACATTTGGATGGTTCGATAATAATAATGAGTGTGTTGCGGTAATCTCTCTCTCT
>NC_061109.1:18616486-18641486 GCF_015104395.2 Macrobrachium nipponense | reverse complement strand
AAATTTAATTTGTACATTATGACTGATGTATTCTCCACTCAATTTCCATCTGACCAAAATAACGGATATTCACTAAATAGCTAGTTTAATTACGATTTAATGCAAGCTGATCATGTTGCAAAACGTCCTTCAATAAGCTTTATATTTTACCAGTTCAATTGCGATTTAATGCAAGACGCCCTTAAATAAGCTTTATATTATACCTGTTTAATCACGACTGAATTAAAATAAATAAGGGGAAATATAAAGGTTATTTAAGCACGTCGTACAATATGATCGGCTTGCATGAAATCGTAATTAAACTAGTAAAATGAAAAGTTTATTGAGGCCCTTCTTACTATATAATTGCGCCATTATATTGTAAGACGTGCCTCAATAACATTTATATTTTACTAGTTTGATTACGACTGAATGCAAGCCGATCATATTGTAAGACGTCCCTAAATAAGCTTTATATTTTGCCTGTTTAATTACGATTTTCGCCCAGTTGACCTTTGCATGGCGGTCAGACCGGCCTATCAGTCTTCAATGACGCAAACATTGAAAATGGAAAAAACCCGGTTCTCTTGATTTTTTATTCGTTTTTATTACCTGAAATGTGCTTCCTGGTCTGCCAACCGGTCTCGAGGAAGCAGGAAATGGCGAGACAGCTCCTTCCTTGTTCAGTCACTCCGAAGAAAGCAGGAGGAGGAAGAGGAGGAGGAGGTTGATGGATGGATGCTCTTCTTGTAGATTTTACAAATGGATATGTTGGCCTTATGCCAGCACGGGCTGAGGAGGATAAGAGGAAAGAGAATTCAAAGGATTATTATTATTATCATTATTATTATTATTATTATTATTATTATTATTATTATTATTATTA
Organism: Macrobrachium nipponense; assembly: GCF_015104395.2. Taxonomy (NCBI): domain Eukaryota; kingdom Metazoa; phylum Arthropoda; class Malacostraca; order Decapoda; family Palaemonidae; genus Macrobrachium; species Macrobrachium nipponense. The sequence continues at coordinate 18,640,621 of NC_061109.1, read as the reverse complement.
TGCTGGGGATAAACCCTATTCATATAGAACAAGACCACCAAAGGGGCCACTGACTTGAAATTCTAGCTTCCAAAGAATAGTACGTTCATCTCAAAGAAATTACAGTAGATAAAAATTATTATTATTATTATTATTATTATATTATTATTATTATTATTATTCCAAACAAAAACTTCTTTCAGTTTTCTTCTGGAGATGGAAAAAGAAACCTACTACTAGGGCCACAGACAGGGTATGAAAGTACTCGAGTTTTAAGCAAAATACTGTGTAAATACTAACAAGTAAACAAGTTATACTCAATAATCTTGTGGGATTATTATTATTATTCATTATTATTATTATTATTATTATTATTATTATTATTATTATTATTATTCGGGGATGAACCCTATTCATATGGAACAAGGCCACCAAAGGGGCCACTGACTTGAAATTCCAGCTTCCAAAGAAGAGTACGTCCATCTGAGAGAAATCACAGTAGCTAATATAAAATACAGAAAGAAGAGGTCAGGTATTAGAAAATAAAAAATATGCTTAATCAATAAATTGATAAATACAGAAATACAGATAGATTGATTAATGAGATAGAAGGTGATTTATTTTAAGATAGTAATGCATTTCATCCATCGCATCTTTGCTTCACCTTTGGGGTTCCATTGATATCATAATGAAGGTTCACCTCATGTCCCTGAAACTCACCTCTCCACCTGCAAAGTATTCCAGATGACCTACGGGCTGCTCTATGAGCAAGAGCCCGTGCTGGCATAAGGTCAGCTTTATCTCTAAAAACAATAACGAATGTTCCACAGTCCAAAGGTGTGAGGAATAAAGGACCTCTGGAACTGAGAGTTTGACAGCAAGGGACAAATATTTACTCATAGGATTCATTCTTTATTCAAAAGGTTGATCTTGGAACAAAACAGTCAAAGGAGCTAAGTATCAACAGCCAAAAGCAGAAAGCCAAGTGTTGGGGACTAAAAGGAGACACTTCTGCAAAACATAAAAAAATAAATAAATTATCTTAGTAAACAATGTTCCAGCCCATTTCCACTTTGGGCGGTGCCCTTCTTCAACCCACACCAATGCCTCCTTCCCCCCCTCCATTAGGCGCACCCCCTACCCCGCCCCCCAAAGCAGGGACCGCTCTAAATCGATCAATGTGATCGAGCAGCAGCAGGAGCAGCGGCGGCGGCGGCGATACATTCTAATCCACATTTAGACACCAAAAACAACTTTTTCAATCCATCTTCTTCTTCTTTTTCTTCTCCTTCTTCTTCTTTTCCAGCTGGTCCTGCACTTTGGACATCGTGTGCATACTATGTAGATGATCCGTTTCAGTGACTTTCACTTTTTTGAACATTCCTGTACATTTGTTGCGTGTCCACGCTTACTTCATTTCAGTAAAGAACGGCTTATAAGCATTCCTTTCCGGGCGTTCTTACATTCTTATTTGCACGCACGTCATGAGAATGTAAGCATTCACTCATGATCATTCATTTGACCTTTGTGAAAGGGCGTTTATTGATAAAAATCCGTATGTTGAAATATAGTTTTTGTAATGCCTGTTTTGCGCTTAAACAAAAGAAATTGTTTTTGTGTTAATTACCGATCATGCGAAGTATAAACAAGAATTGTCATATTGACAAGATACAATGCGCCGTCTTCTCAATCTACAACTTTGCGGGCATTTGAATAAGTTTTGTAAACAGTTTTTACTACGAATTATGCTATTTTCGCTTACTCTGGAAGTAAACCTACAAACTACTTTCTTGTAGTGGTTGTTGGAAAGGTCTGTGGAAGAACCTAAAAAGTTTTGAAAATGGTGTTTCACGTTGAGTTAAAGATACAGGAATTTTAGGAGAGGACATTTATGATTTATTTAATAGAATGAAAATGTAAAAAATAAATAGCGTGTATGTTGATCAGTACAGAAAAATTACTTCTAATAAAATACATCATATTGATTTTAATTTTCGCTGGTGACACATGGATCTATTTGACCGTAGATTTGAGCACGTTTTAATTTATTTGAGGATACATTTTTAACGAATAAAATATTTGAGGTACATCATTTCTGGTTAACGTTTGTTCCCAGTCGTGTTAAAAAGATGGAGAAGGTATTGTTTACATATAAACCTGCGCTGATGGGACACAGTGACTAGAACCTACACGAGCCAGTGAGAGCCTTTGAAGATTTTCATTAATAACTAAAATATCAGACGACCAACTGATGTGCAAGAATGCAAGTGATAATTGCTTCTGCTGGCATTTAAAAGAAATATTTCGAATGCTCAGCAGTATTGTGAAGACACAATATTTCACTTGGCATGTGAGGCAATAAAGTTGGTTCAAAGCGAAACAGTGAAATGGAGAACACTGTAATTAAGCAATGCATCTTTGAACCAAAGTTAAGAGAAATGGTAGTGAAAGTCTTACGATGGAATATACTATAGTAGATTCACATCAACTGTGCATTTGATGTCTAGGCCAGTCCCTTATGACGCTCCTGATTGGCTGTTGATAAACCAATCACAGGGCTGGAAACTCTCAGTTTCTCTCGAGAGTTCGCATAGGCAGGATATATGTTCCATCTCTCCTGGAGGATACGTCTTTCAAAAGTATCCCTCGGGAGAGGTGGAACATACGTCCTACTTATGTGAACTCTCGAGAGAGACAAAGTTCCCAGCCCTATGATTAGCTTATCAACAGCCAATCAGGAGCGTCATAATGGACTAGCCTAGATATCAAATGCACGGTTGATGTGAATCTACTATAGTTTGTGTCTGCACACGTATCAGGGGAGTTAGGTCTACCTCGGAAAAATTGATATATGACACCTGTCTTCCTTCGTCACAAGGGGAATACCTGCATTTTGACCAAGTCCCAGGGTACGTCTAACAAAAGGTGACATAGTAAAGATATGGTAGGTGTTCCAGGGTCCTAGTAAGCTAAACCAAGTCCAAGATATTTAGGCCGAGTGACAAGTAGATGGAATTAGACGATTCAACTTCATTAAAATGCCCTTTCTTGTCCATGGTAAGAAGATATAAGTCGAATAGGTTGGAGGTTGATTGATCCTTAAGTGGACCATCTGTCTCACGAGAACACCAAAGAAGACAAGAAGACGTTGGTTTGTGTGTGATCACATGTATTAAGAATAAGAAGAAGAAGTTTTTTACGATCATCACAAAACAGGGTCGAACTCAGGAAATCGAAGACAATACTCTAATTCCCTCCTTAATGTCCTCTGTTATCTAATCACCCTGAGTAACGTCTTCACGCTTTTAACGGAAAGTCTTTGCAAGGATTCTGAAGAGCTGAAAATTCAAGAGAATCTCATGTGGGAGCATTGATTGATCACCGTGCTTGCTTGCTTTCGTGTGATCTTTCTTGGGCATGGAGGTCAAATGGGTGTGACGAACTGGAGGCTACGATAAGATCTCTTACATCGAGAGAGAGAGAGAGAGAGAGAGAGAGAGAGAGAGAGAGAGAGAGAGAGAGAGAGAGACTATAAGTTCTAATCATTCACTTTTGTGTTTAGGATCTAGGTGAGTGGGAGTGAGAAAAATCAGAAAGAGAGAGAAGAGAGAGAGAGAGAGAGAGAGAGAGAGAGAGAAAGTCTCCTCCCATTCCGTAAAAACCTTCAGATTAACTTAGAACCTTTAGGAAAGCTGTGATCAAAAACTCGTATAAGTCAGCTTGAATTTAAGCCTCAAAAACCCCTTTCTCGTTTTCTTTGCCGAAGGGTAATTGATGATGACGGAGATATTCATAAAAAAAAAAAACGGGAACTGGATCATATGTTTACACGTCAATTCGAGCTGTGCTTTCTGCATAAAGTCTAGAAAGCAACTGGTTCTTTTCCTGCAATGTATGTATATGTTGAAAATGATAAATATATTAATGTACATAGTGAGTGTTTTACAAAGAACAATAATCATTCTGCAGTGCTGGAATTATTTGAAAATGAGTAAATATATTTTCGTCCAAAGATACGTCTTAACAATATTAGAAACTCTCTCTCTCTCTCTCTCTCTCTCTCTCTCTCTCTCTCTCTCTCTCTCTCTCTATAATTTTACTATGTTTTTATTGACTTATTTGCTGTTTATATGAAACACAGTATTTTAGACACAAATTGGGTGTCAAAACAAACACACTCACACACTCATAGAGAGAGAGAGAGAGAGAGAGAGAGAGAGAGAGAGAGAGAGAGAGAGAGAGAGAGAGAGAGAGCGAATATCTTTAGAAAAAAAGAAAAAAGCAAAAACTATAGACAGGAACATCATCGAGATAATTCTTATGTATATCACAAACATTACAGGAAACGTAGCTGTGCCTGGCCTTTGAGCCCAGTTAAAAAAATCATTTGCAATTGCATTTTTTAAAATAATTATTTCTTAAATAATTATTGTTTTTGAAAATGATTATTTAAAAATTATTATTTTCAAATCAATTTTTTTAAACAATCAATATTTTTAAAGATATTATTTTAAACAGTTATTATTTTCAAAACAATTATTATTTTCAAAACAATTATTATGTTCTTAACAATTCTTATGTTTTAAAACTATTATTATTTTTTATACTATTTTTAAAACCAATTATTAAAAAGATTAACAAATTATTATTATTTTTAAAACAATAATTATTTTTAAGCTATTTATATTTTGGGATAATATTTGTTTAAACAATTATTAGTTTTAACAATTATTGTTTTTAAAACAGTTACTATTTTTTTTAATTATAATCTTTAACGCCATTATTATTTCTTAAACAATTATTACTTTTTTATCAATTGTTATACTTTAAAATAATTATTATTTTTCAAAATGATTTATACTTTTTAACAATTATTATTTTCAAAATATTATTTTTTAAAACAAGTATCACTTTTAAATCTATTATTTTTTACAACAATTTTTATTTTTTAAAACTATTTTATTTTCTAAAAGTTATTATTTTAATAAATCATTATTCTTTTTAAATCTATTATTTTTATAAATCATTATTATTTGTTAAAACTGTTATTTTTAAACCAATTATTATGTTTTAAAGCTATTATTATTCTATAAAGCAATTATTATTTATAAATTAATTTTTTAAACAATAATTTTTCTTTTTTTAATTATCATTATTATTTTGTTAAAACTGTTATTTTTAAACCAATTATTATGTTTTAAAGCTATTATTATTCTATAAAGCAATTATTATTTATAAATTAATTTTTTAAACAATAATTTTTCTTTTTTTAATTATCATTTTTGGAATAATAATGATTATTTAAATCCATTTTTTGTGTTTAAATCAATTAATATTTTTAAAACAATTATTATTTTGAAGGTAATATTATTTTCTGAAACAATTAGTACTTCTAAAGCAATTATTATTCCCCATAACAATTTCTATTTCCAAGGCAATTATAATTTTTATTAGAATACTGATTATTTGTTTAAACAATTATTATTTTCAAAACTATTGTTATTTTCTAAAAACAATTATTATTTTCAAAACAATTACTGTTTTTAAAGCAATTATTATTTTTTTTGCACAATTATAATTTTTTTTCAACAATTATTATGTAGTCAATGACGATTTCGCGTGGGAATTCGTTTGCTATCACCGAAAGATACAACCACTCCCACGCAGGTGAAATGAACTAAAAGTGACAGATAGGTTTTAGGTGGAAACGAAAAAAGGTTTCCTTTTTCTCATCTTCAAAAGCTGCGCTGAATTCCCTCATTGTTATCAAGAGTCCCGTGAAAAATATTTTCGCCTTCATTCCCTTTGGCACAATCTTATCATGACTTTCCAAGGCAGGATGGAGCTTATCTGCTTCTGGGAACCATCCCTCAGAGAATGACACAAGCACAAATTATAAGATAAGAAGTAAATCCAAGGACAAAATCATTTATCAGATTGAATTATACACACACACACACACTTATATATATATATCTATATATATATAGATATAATATTATATTATATAATATATATATATCTATAATAATAATATTATATATATAATATAATATAATTTAATTAATATATATATATGTGTGTGCGTGTGTGTGTGTCTGTGTGTGTGTGTATAATTCAATCTGATAAATGATTTTATCAGATTGATAAAATCATATACTTACACACACACACACACATACACACACACACACACACACACACACACACATATATATATATATATATATATATATATATATGTGTGTGGTGTGTGTGTGTGTGTGTGTGTGTGTATGTATATGGACGTGCGCGCTTACGTACACATATAAATTACTCTAGCCATACGTATAGTGTACGTAGAAGTCTCCAACCTTCAGAGCTCTGAATAAAAAGAATATAAATAGTATCCTTTTTCTAAGAAATTCCACTCAAGCACAATCTACCTCATCTTACCCTTCATGCAACAGCTGATTCATTGATGCCTGGATAGAATTTTGTCACCCACGCTACTTGCAAGTTTTGGTAGTTACTGGTTTGTGTACGAATAACTTCTCCAAAATCGTTAATTTAGAATTTATTCAGTTTGTGGCCTTCTCAGTTATTTTGGTGACCTATTTATTAATTTTTTGGCTTTTTTCATTCATTGTAGAAATTCTTATTTATGCGATCGGTTTATCAATAATGTGTCCTCAATTTTTTTTTCTTTTTCATTCATTCTTTTTTACCTTTTCATTCATGCTGTAACCTTTATATTCATTTTGTGACCTTTGAATAATACTTTAATTCATTTTTTACGTTTTCATTCATTTTGTGACCTTTATGTTCATTTTATGAGACCTTTTTATTCAGTTGGAGACTTTTTTAAATAAATTTTGTGGCACTTTTAATAATTTTGTAACCTTTTTTGAATTCTGTGACCTTTTCATTAATCATTTTGGGAATTTTTATGCACGTGACCTATTCATTAAGTTTGTGATCTTGATTTTTTTTTCTTCGTTTTCTTTTACCTTTTCATTCTTATTGTGAAATTTATGTTCATTTTCTGACCTTTAAATTATAATTGTAGCCTTTTTATTCAATTGGTGACTTTTTGTTGTTCATTTTGTGGCATTTTTAATAATTTTGTGACCTTTTATAAAATCTGTGACCTTTCATAAAAATCTGTGACCTTCTCATTCATTTTACGACCTCTTTTTATTCATTTACTGGCCTATATACTGTAATTTTTATCATTAACAAAACCTCATTCTAAAAGCCACGCGTGTCACCCAAAATTAGAGTTCACCTTCCAGTGAGATACCGCTTATTGCTCTTTATTTATTTGCCCTCTTGTGCTGCAGGAGAAAGTCTCTCTTCGGTAGACTTTCTTGACCAAAAAATCCATTATTCCTTGAGGAGACTAATTTCACCTGTGACCTTAGTTCTGAAATGCATTTGCAAAATTCAACTTTAATCGAATAGAAGATTAGACCAAAGGCTAAGTGCTGGACCGATGAGGTCATTCAGCACTGAAAGAGATATTGAGAGTAACATGGCGTGATCCAACCTCCAGCTTACTTGGGACACGTGCAAGATTTTCCCTTTACACATAAGTTGCAAACATTATATTCCTAACTTTTAACGTATATTAAAACGTGCTCATACCTGCAGTCAAAGAGAGCCTTGTTCCACCGACGAAAATTAAGATAAATAAGCTATATTTCATTGGCGATAATCGTTCTGCACTGTTTAACATTCACATTGTTTATTTTCTACATTTCCATTCTAATAAATAAATCCTAAATATCCTATCCTATAATTCCTGTATCTTTAAATCAACTCGAAACACTTTTCTACGACCATTTCTGTTTCTCCCAGAGACCTTTCCTACCCACCCAACAAGAACAACAACAAAGTAGTTTGTAGGCTTACTCCCCGAGCAAACGAAAAGATAAGAAAAGTGTACAAGAAGGAAAAGCTCGCAGCTGCACCATGAAACAATTGTTAGAAGAGAGTGGAGAGTAAAATGGAATAAAGAGAATGTTAATGGAGGCACAGTAAAAAGAATGAAAGGGGTTGCAGCTAGTGACCCAAAGGGACGCTGCAAAGAACCTTGAGTCATGCCTAGTAGGTACAGTTGCACTTCGTGGGGTGCACTGACGGCACTGCGCCTCTTACGGGGAACTGAAATAAGGAGAAATGGGCGAAGACATTTTACCCTCGAAATCTGGTCGAAAAAACAACTCCAGGGAAATGAGGTCGAGGCATTTTCGAGAATAATAATTCATAGATATTCGGTTCCATTCAAGTTCTAGGAAAGCTGAGACAAGAGGGAGCCCGTGTGTGTTTTTATATTATTATTATTCTCGTGTGACGTGGAGCGTTCGTTTGTTGCAAGATAAGAGACAGCCGATAAATACTAAGTTGCAAAGATGGGATTCAGCACTCTCCCTCAAGCACTCGAAATGGGAAAACTAACTCTGATTTTAGGTAAGAGTTTTTTTTCTTTTCAACATTAATCGCACACATACATACACATACATCTATATATATATATATATATAATATATATATATATATATATATATATATTATATACACATATATATATGTATATATTACATATATACATATGCATACACACACACACACACACATATATATATATATATATATATATATATATATATATATATATATATTATATATATATATATATATATATTGGACTTCGTGTAATACAGATAAGTTATCAAGAATGATATTTTTAGCCATAGACCATCGACACTGCATTTCAACTGCACGTTACAAGTTAAAAAAAGGCGTGATCCAACCTTCAGCTTACTCGGGACGTGTCAAGCTTTCCCCCCGCCCCTTCCCCCCCTCACGCATAAGTCGCAAGCATTATATGCCTAACTTTTAATGTAAGTTAAAACCTGCTAAAATCTACGACCATTCAGAGCCTCGTTTCACCAACAAAATAAAGATAAATATGTTGTGTTTTATTAGAGATAATTTTATGTGATGCTTAACACGCAAATTATTTATTTTCTAAGTTGTCATTCTAATAAATAAACCATAAATATCCTATCCTATAATTCCTGCATCTTATACTCAATGAGAGCCATCTTTTTTCAGACCTTTTTATGCTCTTTCATAGACCTTTCCTACCCTCCCCCCCCCACAACAACAACAACAACAAAGTGGTGTGTAGGCTTACTCCCCGAGTAAGCGAAGATGTATATTTGCTATAAGAAAGTTTTTCCATGGTCTAGAGAAGGGCCATCATATAAAGTAATAGTTTTTGCTTGTTAAATTTGGGAAGTAGCGTATTTTCTAAGCAATCTATATCCTGGAACTGAACAATAGTTTTTACCTTCGTCATAAGTATGAACTTATTTGGTATTATCTCCTGTATGAATATTACCTATATTATTATTATTATTATTATTATTATTATTATTATTATTATTATTATTATTATTCTCAATGAATAATAAAAATGAATGATGAAAGCTCTCAGGCAACGATGTACCTACCTTAAATTGATTTGTGTATTGGTTCCATCCCCAGCGGCGTGCGCCATCGTGTTGGCTCCTGCAGTGGTTCAAGGTGAGTAGAAAGACCTCGTCAAATCTTGGTACTTTTTCTTTTCCAAAATACTCCTTAGAAATTCATCGTAACCCGCAATTCGCATAGGTTTACTTTACTTATAATTCACATTGGCCTACTTTACTCATGATTCGCATAGGACCACTTTACTTATAATTCTCATAGGCTTACTTTATTTCTGATTCGCATAGTAATACATTACTCATGATTCACATAGGACTACTTAACTCATGATTCGCATAGGACTTCTGTACTCAAGATTCACATTGGACTACTTTACTTATAATTCTCATACTCCTTCTTTATTTAAAATTCACATAGGCCTACTTTACTTAAAGCTCACGTAGGACTACTTAACTCATGATTTACATAAGCCTACTTTATTTAAAATTCACATAGGCCTAGTTCACTTGAAATTCACTTAGTACTACTTAACTCATGATATGCATACGACTACTTTGCTCATGATTGCATAAAACTACTTTACTCATGATTCACATAGGCCTACTTTATTTAAAATTCACATAGGCCCACTTTATTTAAAATTCACACAGGACTACTTAACTCATGATTTGCATGGGATAACTTTACGCATGGTTTACATGGGACCACTTTACTCATGATTCACATAGGCCTACTCTACTTAAAATTCACATACGACTACTTAACTCATGATTCGCACGGGATCACTTTGCTCATGGTTCACATATGATCACTTAACTCAGGATTTGCATAGGACTACTTTACTCATGATTCCCATAGGCCTACTTTATTTAAAATTCACATAGGACTACTTTACTCAAAATTAACATAGGACTACTTAACTTATGATTTGCATGGGATTACTTTACTCATGATTCACATAGGACCGCTTTACTATGATTTACACAGCACTATTTAACTCATGATTTGCATAGGACTGCTTTACTCATGATTTTCTCAGGAATGCTTTATTCATAATTCGAATAGACCTACTTTACTTTAAAATTGTTTAAACCTACTTTACTTAATTAACATTGGTATAAGCCTACTTTACTCATGATTCGCATAGGACTACTTTACTCTGATTCACATAGGACTACTTGTTGGTCTACTTTACTCATGATTCGCATAGGCCTACCCTACTCATAATACGTATAGGACTACTTTACTCATGATTAGCACAGCGCTACTTTACTCATGATTCTCATAGGCCTACGAAAAAATAAGTTCTGTCTGTCACCTTTATCATTCTTCCTCCACCTCTTTTAGGCTGCCCGTTTCCATTTGAGGTGATCGGCAACCAGTGCCTCCTGTTTGACACTCTGGAATCCGGAAGTTACTACGACATGAGACTCTACTGTTCCAGGCAGGCAGAGGGCGCCACACTCGCCAAGATTCTGACCGCGTCGCAGCTTGCAGAACTCATCAATTACATCCTGAAATACGGTAACTATGAAGTCAGAGATGTGGCTGAGCTTTTTGGATTATTTTCACACTTCCATTAAGTCTACGCAACTCTTCCTCCATCCTCACATACAGTTGCTTTAGATCAGGAGTGCTCCAGACTTTTCAGGATGAGGACCACATTGTGTACTTTGCACATCTCTGCGGCCCACTGAAAAAAAGTCATTTCCATATATCTTATTATTTCAAACTAAAGTACAGCAAATGGGAGATATTCAAAACAAAACTGGGCAATTTAAATATGAAAATGGTAATTCCAAGGATAGTAGGTACCAGGCTACCAGCACCAAGGGGAAGGGAGAAGACTGCCATTAGCTGAAAGTGGTAAAACTGAGGCTTACTCATACTTGGCTTTTGAATATTAGTTTCGGTTGTGGTGGTCCCTGGGCCTTAGCTTGGAGACCCCTGCACTAGATGAATACTCAAACATTCCCACTTGACAGACGAACTCAGGTTAAACGAAAAGCATTCCACTCAATATAGGTGAGCATTTGGTAAATAGCAATTCGGAACTAAATATACCCGAACGATGAGCTATGTTACATGGGCCTAAGACGGTATTCCTTCCTTGCCGCCTGTGCTGACTCTGTTGTCTTGAATGTAAAATGATTAAAAGTTTTGGTGGAGAACCATTCAATCACCTTGAATGTCTAAATTTCATTCTAATTTATATTTACGCTTCTCTGGTTGTTTATTTATTTATTTATTTATTTATTTGTATATCACGGGAATACTATATCTATGCTTTTGTCAATTGTGTGTTATAATATTTACTTTCAAATTCCAATGTAGAGCCGCATAGTAATCTGGTCCAAATATAGAATGGCCATTCTTTAAAACTCAATCTTCCTCCTCAATAAACACAGTTTATAGAAACAGACAAGAATAATAAAAGCAAAATACCAACATTCCATGGGTAATAATCACCAGTCCCTTTACTGACTTACAAAAATAGATGGTTTTTGAAATGGGGATATTTTGTGCCTTGCAGAAGATGCCTTCGTTCAAAGACAAGCTTGATCTAATATCCGAAGTATCCTTGTTGCTGGGATATCACTGAATGAAGATGGAATAAGATAAAACTTAGTTTATATAAGATCAAAGGCTGCAAGAATTGCAATTTTTCCCTTAGTCACTGCTTGACTACAACTATTGCAATTATCTCTTCTTTGAAGCGTGAAAATTAAAGAAACTGGCCCATTCGAGATGGTCTTGATTGAGAGAACCTGCTGAAAGGGTCTAAGTCAAACCACTTTCTCAGAATCTCGTCCTTTTTCTCGTCACCTTTGCAAATGTGTTCTTCCTCTGTGCTGTTCTTTCGTTCACATTGCATTTTCTTAACAGAAAATCTAAGGAAAACTCTACTTTGCCTTGTGACATCTGAGTTTTCCAAGAGTGTCAAACTCAGAACACGAAATCACAAAATGCTCATGAACAATGGTTCCTCGTCTCTTTCCCGTAGGCCTAGACCACTCCAGTTACTGGATAGACGCCTCTGACGACGATGCCGAAGGCTACTGGCGATGGACTGATGGGGGCAGCGTCCCCATGGGCGCCCCCTACTGGAGGTACGACTGCGACGAAGCCCTGACCTTGAGGCCCCTTAACGACAAGACCCTGAACTGCGCAGTTTTGGATCTGGAGTCGCACTTCCTCATCGCCGACGTCTCCTGTCTGGGAAACTACAACCCAATCTGCGAAGTTCCCCTTTGAAGTTCCATAAAAGGGAACGTATGAAGTCAGCGAGATAGATTACATCCATTAAGTGTCTTGTTATTGGCCTCTCGACGACTTAAAATATCAGGGACACTGAGCTACAAGTTAACTCCATAGTGAGATGATGTTTTTATACTGACATAGTACTAATATCAGGCGAATAAATCAAACTTGCAAGAGTGACTGAATACCTTTGAATATTCAAATACTGTACAAAAGATAGGACATTAAATCATCTGGAGTTTATTTTTGGTTTTGAGTTAACCTTCTTTTTAAATCTAACAACAAAAGTGGAATATGACGAGTGCAGTTATCTATACCATAAATCATTTGAAAGCTAAAGTAACATCTAGGTAAACAACGAATTAAAAATCATAAAAGTTTACAGGAGTTACTTTTCATAACATTATTAACTATAGCAGAAAGTAGTTTTGAAGGAAAAAGCGATGAAGCATAGTACTAAATGCAATATAAGTAAGTTACTTTACATCGCAGCATTAAAAGTGACGTGTAAAGACTGGTTTACACCTACGCACTTTCATGGTGCAGGCTAGTACGGCGTGGGACCGCAAGAAACCGTTACAAACCGCACTATAAACGCACCAAAAGCGCGCCACCTCGCTGGCGGGAGCAGGCGAAGACTGTTAAATCATTTCAAATTTTTGAGCGGCGTCTGGCGGGTCGATGAAGTCGCACGAGGCTGTATGTGGTGTGGCGCGGCCTTGCAACAAGAGGTAAGAACCCGCATGGTTCCGTGCCACACAACACCACACCGCACGTGGTGTGATGTGGTGCGACGCCGTACCTCCCGCAAAGGAGTGTTGCAGCCTGATGTCACAGTGCCATGCGGGGCCCTTGTGGTGCCTTTACGGCGCCCTCATACACGATTAATACATGCCGCGCACATGTTGCGGGGCGTGCGGCGTATTAAGGCGTCTCCGTAGGTCGATTGGATGGAAGGTTGGCGCTCATTCTGGGAAGGATAAAAGGGGCCTGACTGACCACTGGGCAGGGTTGCCGAAATGCCGAATTTTCCCCCGATTTGCCGAGAAAAAACTCTACAGGCGGAGAACCAGACCTTCAATGCCGAGAAGAAATCGGCCTCCTTGTTCATGCCGAGAAAAACTCGGCATTCTTCGAGGGGATTGATTTATTTTCGTTCTCAAATAAATAAATTTAAATACTTTTTTTATTTTTTTTTTAATTAGATTAAATGTCTTTTTATGTAACTTGGGTAGAAAATGATTAATTACTACATTATTATTAACATAATATTTTTGTAAATAAAGATTCTTTAAGAGATTTTCCACTTAAATAAAGCGTTGAAAACGTTTCAACCTTTCGAGTGAACGGTAAACGAAACCCTTGGTTATTAATTGTTTAAAACACGCAAAGCCGAATAGTGTTTTAAGCAGTTAAACAAACCACCATGATATCATATTCTTAGCAAATATTAGTTGTATGATTAGGAACGTAATTCAAACTAACAAGAAAAAAAATCAAACTGTAGATAAAACTAAGCAAGATTGAAAATAGCTTGTAACTTTTCTTTTAATGTAATAAATGTTATTTGAATTAATGATAGTTACATGGTTGTAAAGTGAATTGTAAGTATATTTGATATTGTTTCCATTCTAATAGGAATTGTAATTTGGATGATAATAAGACATGTGATTACATTATAACTGACATGAACCATGTAGTTACGAGTTGGCCGTTAAATTACTATTGCCATCACTGGCGGTTAAATCCAGGAGCTAGGCTTCCATTATATGGGGGGGGGGGGGGGCTTCAAAGTAAGAAATTAGCAATTAAAACAGGATATTAAAATCTGGAATTAGTAAAATAAAATAATTCCTCAAAACAACATTTATTTAACCCTTGAAATATAGTAAGAAAAATAATAATTTTTTTTTGTTTTACTTTATATAGCCTGGGGGGGAACCAACCTTAATGTCCGAGGGCCTGCCGGTCCCAAGCCCGGAAGGAATAAAAGGGTAGGGAGGGTTGGGTCAGGGGAAGGGCATTCCGGCTGTAAAAATCCTGTGCCAGAAAACCAAAAATGGGAATGAGCCGAAATACTGGAAAGAGGGTAACTGCTCAGGGCCGTTACTCCCGTAAAACGACGCCAACAGAGGACATCGCACCCTTAAAATCCTCTGTCGGCTAAGGTCGAGGGCTACTGCATCAGGAGCCCGGAGGGGTGCAGCTTAAAAGACAAAGCGAGGCTCAAACATTGGGTTCAAGAGTATGTCAGCTAAATGTTTGGGTCCATGACTGGGAGGGGTAGGTAGAGAATTGGGCTGACTTTGATGAGGAAGAAAAGAAAGTAGATTGTTGGTGTGCGATTGTGCAAGAAAAACGCGGGTGGAAAGGAAATAAAGCTAAAGAGTTGGGAGGGGATGGACTAATAAGCTATATTATAGTGGAGCAATAAACAAGGTAGATAAATGGAGGTCCTTGGCATAAGTACTGTCTAGTGAACTAAACAAAACTTCGGTAACTAGAAGTGGCATAGAAAAGAATGGACCGGTATCATCAGATTGAAGATATGTTATTGAGGAGGAAGATTCTCGAATATTTATTAAGCGCATATGCATCCCACAAGTTGGTTGCACACGTAAGAAGAGAGGAAGGGAAAATTTCTGGGAGAACATTGGGATGGAATAATGCCAAAACTGGAACTGGAAAGCCATGAGGAGGCGGGTGATTAGTTGGGGCAGATTTTGAGAAATGGCCATGTCGGGAAGTGAAACAAAATGAGGCGATTGGGCGGGCGGGGTGGCATGGCGGGGGCCATTGGAATTGGGCGGGGAGAGAACCAAACCCAGGAAGGAGAGAGTGGTTAAGATGGGACTTTGCTTTTTGGCTGGTCATTCGACATTCGGCAATAGTTAAACACAATTTTTGAGAAAGAAAAGGTGGGAACACCTTAAAATAAACCTATAGGGAGTTGGAGGGGGAAGATTCTCCAGATAGACTATTTCTTGTATAAAGGATAAATCTGGTGGGAAAAGTGGGGGGGTTTTTGCCCCCAAAGAAAAAACTTGCCAAAAAGGTTTTATTCCCCCTGAGAGGCCCCCGGGAAACCAATTTGTTTAAGGCCCCCCCCCCCCCCAAACAACAGGGCCCCCTTGGCCTAATGTTAAATTGGGGACTTGAAGTTCTGAGAGGAAGAAAATTTGGAAAAGGGAAAGAAAAACCAAAGCTAAAGGGATAAGGAAAATTAAACAGGGTACGAATTACAGAAGGAAGGGGAATAAGAAGAGAGAGTTTTAAGAGGATGGGTTTTGGAGGATATTTGATATAGGTATTGAAGAATGTTCTAAGAATTTTGGTTGGGCACCGAAAAATTGCAGGCCAGTAATAAAGAAGGCAATCCGCGGAAAGGACGCTTGCTAGGAGAAGACATCTGGTTATCATATGGGAAGAAAAAGGTGGATTAGGTTTGGTGGTGGGATGAAATGACAACTTGAGAAAGTAGTAGGACAAAATGATTGAAGAAGGAGGCAAAAGAAAAGATGGGGAAGAGTCACCAGTCAGTGGGAAGACAGAAATAGGTACAAGGAGAAAAACAAAGGGGGAGGTGAAAAAGGTGGTAGCCCAAGCTAGAAAGCAAACGTCGTATGATGATGATGTAATAATGAGCTTGGGGACAAAGGAAGGAATTAAAGAAGATTGATGAAGGCTATCAAACGGCTAGAAATAAAGAGCAGCCAAAGATAATAACACACATCCAAACAAATTAAAGAATCAAAGAGGGTTGTAGTGGCCCTTAGAAAGGAAAGGGGAAGACATTGTGAAGAAGATGGAAAAGAATAAATTTTCGAAACATGTTGTTAAATTCGAAGAAAAATAATAGACTAAGTAAGAGAGGATGGGCAAAGTGAACCATTTGGCATTGGTAATGAGGTTTTCTAGGCAAGAGCGGTAACTAAATGCCACTGAAAGGAAGGATGAAGAATGGGAAGGCAAACCGGACCAGAACAATGATCCCGGTGGAGGCATTCGGAAAAGGCATTTAGGAGAATGAAAGGAGTGGGAATATTACTGTCAGCGATCTTATCGATAAACGATCCTTCGAAACCAGGCAAACAAAAGATACCAATGAGTGCGGCGTGGGAGTATATTGATCCCAGAATTTTTTAAAGGGAAAAGGCAATGTCCAAGAGTGGTGGGTAATTATAGGGCAATTAAATTTGATGTCCCACACCTTTGACAAGGATACTGGAAAGGTAATGAATAGATGCTAAACACTGAGAGAAGAAGTAACAAATAGGTAAAGCAGCAGATGGGATTTAAATGAAGGGCAAGGGAACAACAGATGGTACATTTTGTCTGAGGCAAAACTTCACTGGTTTAGAAATTCGGGGAAAGACATAAAGGGACCTAACATAGGTATTTCAGTTGACCTTGAAAAGGCTTATGACAGAGTCCCGAGACAAGAAAGCGGTATGGAGGCGAGCTCTGAGGGTAGAAGATGGTGCCAGAGGAAGTTAGTTGCGAATTGATACAAAGAGCTGTACCGGAAAATTGTATTTACCGAGAGTGAGGTGGAGCAGCTGTTGGGGAGACAGAGGTTTTTGAAGGTGAGAGTAAGGATTACACCAGGGGTCGGCTCTGAGCCCAGTTTATCTTTAACATAGTGATGGAGTGTTTATAAGGAGGAGGAAGTAAGGGAGACAGTTACCATGGAAAAACATATTTGTATAGCGGATTGATATTGTTCTGTGTGCAGCAGATGCAGGGAAGATCTGGAAGTGAACAAATTGGAAAGATGGAGACAAAGTACTGGAGGGACAGAGGAATGAGAATATGTAAGTATCCAAGACAGAATATATGTGTACCACCCCCACTTGGAGGGGGATGATAGAGAAAGTATTCAGACTTGGTGGGGAGAGCATAAATTAAGGAGAGTTGATCAAGGTTTAAGTATTCCCTTTTGGGATCTTTCTTTTGTTAAACGCTGGAGGAAGTATGGAGAAGAAAGTTAAAACATCGGGTACAGGCATGGCTGGAAACAACTGGAGGAGCGGTCCTCGGGAAGTTCTTTGTTTTGGACAAAAGAGTGCGCTTAGGTTAAAAGGAAAATTTCAACAAGACCGTTGGTAAGAACAGCAAATGCTGTCATGGTACGAGGAAACAAGTCAAGGCATGAGAAAAGCAAGAGCAAGAAGAAGACTGGATGTGGCAGAAATGAGAAATGCTTAGGTGGATGTCTGGCGGGGTAACATAAGAGTGGAATAGGATCCAAAGAAATGAACTACATTAACGGGGGCTCAATCTAAAGGTGGTTGGAAGTATCAAAAGAAAGTAAGTCAGGAGGGGGAGGCTGAGATGGTATGGACAGCCTGTTGAGGAGAGATGAGGACCACGCTGGGAGACATACTATGGGAGTGGAGGTGCAAGGAAGAAGAAAGAGAGGGAGACCAAGAAAGATAGAATGGAAGGACCTTCGTGAGGAAGGACGAATTTAACATAAGAGAAAGGGAATTGATGAGGCATGAAGCGCAAGAAATAGAAATAGATGGAAAACGGCTTCATCCGAAACTGGCGACTCCCCTATAAAAATAAAAATGGGGAAAAAGTCTGGGAAGAAAGCAAGAAGAAGAAAGATAATGTTCTAATTAAAGTTTG
The DNA here is from genome assembly GCF_015104395.2 of Macrobrachium nipponense. NCBI lineage: Eukaryota > Metazoa > Arthropoda > Malacostraca > Decapoda > Palaemonidae > Macrobrachium > Macrobrachium nipponense. The sequence continues at coordinate 18,622,270 of NC_061109.1, read as the reverse complement.
ATTTAATAAAACTTGAGTAGGTTAAGTATTCTACCTTTATTTTAGTTTTGTTGGGAATTTCTGTTTTATTTTATAAAGGTTTTATCTATAAAACTTAATATGTATATTATCATTGTTCGTTTTTGGTTGTACAATTGTGTAATATACATAAAGCTAATATAGTACTTTTGTTTGGAATTGATGAGAGGACGAATGCTGTGAAACTTCTTGTAAATTGAAGGAAATTACAGTGAATCCTCCCACCTTTGGGTCTTTCTTCGGATCGCGTACATGCTTCCCAATCCAGGGCCATCCCCACACAATTGAACGTTAGCCTCCACCCTTGGAGGCGAAGCATTTGTTTGCTACGTTTCATTCCATTCTTCTTTGGTGTTCCTTGGGGCATTCTTCAATCAGGTTTTCTGGTTGTATGTGTCGATAAAGGGCTTGGCAGATCTAATGCGGGAATAAAGCCAAATCGGCAATATTGGAACTCCTGTTGGAGGAACTCTGAAGCTGTATTGCAGGCTTGTATAGTCGTTCCCCACTTGCCAGGTGGCGGAGAGTGAACCGCCAACTTGCAGTCCCACTTCTTTTGCACACCCACATGTTCCGTGTTCCTTCCTTCTTCTTAAGCAGGGGCGTCAGCCTTGTTTCGACCCATCTCCTCGAACAATTCCAGGGTAGAATGCGTAGAAAGTTCTTGTGTCCTTGCTTACAGTTTCTTGTAGCAGCTGGTCGTAGTCATCCATGTAGTTTGCCAGCCGTGTCCAGCCACTCCCGAGCCCAAATCCGCCCTGTCACCTGCCGTCCTTTCCTGCGTTGGTGCTGGTTGGGCTTGTGGCACTCCTAAGTACGTCTTCTCAACCCGTTGATGACCTGGAACTGCACATAGACACTAGGACAGCTAACCAAACCAAAAATCTTCCCTGGGCTCTCCTGGGGTGAGAGGCTGTTGAGGTCCATATTGCATGCTGGTTGGGTGGGGAATGAAGGATGTGCTTGGCAGGCCTCTATATATACCCAAGGTTCATATCTGGCACGGTGTGGCACGGTGCACATGCAACAATCGTGCAAATTTGCACGTCGTAACTTGTGCGGATGTGCGCGCACTCCGCAACAACACCGTAACCCACCCGCAACGCGTGTGGCCTGGCATAGCGACAACGACCATAACACCGCTCCAACTCCGCGCCAACTCTGTAACACTCCGCTAGGCACCGCAGGAACATGCTGTGAGGTGCCCGTAACCCGCCGCCCGGGTCCACCCCACGCCGCCCAATAACGGTAATTTTTTCTTCTCACCGCGTCAATTTTGTAACGGTTTCTTGCGGTCCCATGCCGTAACAGCCCGCAACACGAAAGTGCATAGGTGTAAATCTACCTTAATTCAGTATTCACCGAGTAACTGAGTAAGGGTGTTCAGAGGAGAGCACAGTATCTAACTTTAAGACTAACTTATGAGAAATTCTAAACTACTTAGACTGATATTTCGATAAAAAAATATTTCTTTGTATCCCACAAAGAGACTACTGAATCTAGTTGGAATCTTACTTAACTGTCAGCGTCTACAGAAAATTTAGAGAATTCTTGCACCTTAGACAGCAAACTAAAACCATAAGCCTACATGAATGTGTGCCGCCCATCAGGGAAGAATCTAGGATTTGAAGAGATTAAAAAATCTGTTTACTTCATTAGATTTTATATGAATGTTGATGCTGTTTTCCATCAGTTGCTTACAGATACACAGGAATTGTTTCTGAACACATTAGACAGTAACAATAATAACACCAACAAAAAAACTCGCTTTTAAAAAGAGACTAAGAGCTACAATGGCCTAGCGGATAATCCCAGACTTACTTCCACCATTTCTGAGCCAGGCAACGGCATGTCAGCAGTGTTGCCAAATGTAGGGTAATGGCTCTACGCGTAGGTTAATCTGGGTAAAATCTTAGACAGCTGGGCAATGTTTTCAAGTGTAAGGTAATTGTAACAAGGTAGATTTAGATCAATATGCTTATTAGTATTCATGATATTGTATATAAACATAATCTAAAGAATTATGTATTATCATAGCGCAGAATGTTGGGTCATTTTCAGTTAGGTAAGGTAATTTCCCGTCTCCTGTAGGTGGGGTAGGGTTAGAGGGATTGGCATCACTGCTTGCCAGTTTACCGTCGGATTATGAAAACGAACCGTTGCAAATCTGGCAGTATGTCTTACTAACTGTGATTAGCTTTAGGTCATGGATGCAAGGCAGCTGCTGGAATAACTCAAGTTCGGCCTATTTATCTGCGGCAAATTTAGGTGGACCATTTACCTGAGTCCAGGTCCAGCGCAGGTCTAATCAACATTTTCCAGAGAAGGTTGTTAAGCAGCTGATTTATTCATACAATTAATATTCCTCGTCATGAACAATTATCACATTCAAACGCCTTTGTGTAGGAAAAATCAAAGAATTTGGGAAAAGGGGGTCGAGATACTAATAAAAACTACATTATTTTAACCATATCTAGAAATCAAACAGAATTTAGTACCTTGATGGCAATGTAGTTAATGTTATCACAAGCATTTCCGACCTGACAAAAATATCAGTCATTATTGCAAGTTTCATAAGAAAGAGGAAACTTATCGTTTGTTGTTGCTCAAGTTTGATTAAATAAAAAAAAAAAAGACATTTTAAAATCCACGTCTTAACAGCTAGCACCTGCAACTTTTCTCACGCCAATAGGACTAACACGTGACGACGAACACCTTCGATATAAAGTACTTGAATGTAGAATCTTCGCGAAAGATGACTTCAAGAATTGAAACAGATTTCCTCGAGAGAAGACGCCGCTATTATGACCCGTTGAATAGGGAATGCAAGAATAATATTTAATTAAAGAAGACCCTGAAATATAATCTAAGAAACGAATACAGATGAAGAGAACAGAACCAGAAGTATTATGAAGTTATCCAGAAGCGTGTTTAGGTAGGACACTAACGTACCTACTCGCGATGGAAACGGTTCCGTGTCCATTTCTGCTGTTAAATTAGGACACAGTTTCTCATAAGCCACTAATAACGATGTACGAAGTGTGCAGAAGTCTGTTAAAATACATAAAAACCATTTTGAATCACGTTAGAAAAAAGTCAAATTAACTGTGATTTTACAAACGTAACTGCCTCACGTACTCAAGACAGATAGTCGCAGAGTCCACTTTGCCTTGAAACAGAGATAATTTTTTTATTAATATCATTTTTTTTTTTTTGAACCGTGTTTTAATTTGACAAAATTCTCTGTATATTCACTTTCTTTCATCTTGTACTGACTAGGGGAGGGGTGGAACACAGGTCTGATGCAACTGGCAATAGTTCAGCGTATGATCTAAGAAGCAGAGAAGCATTTGACTTCGTATGTAGCATGGCATTTGAGTCACAGATGTTGGTCTACATAAAAAAAATATATATATTATTACAACTATTCTTAAATAGTATTAGGCACATACACTTATATAAATCATGTACAGGATGGGGTGTAGACTCAGTGTAGTTAATAGGCCTCTCTTGATGGAACTTAAGCTGGCTATAGCGGAGTCCAGCTAGCTTGCAGCTAAGCCCCGCCCACTGCATGCTTGTGATTGGCTAGCTCTCGAAGGGGGAATGACGTCACACTAGTTAACAGTACAGATGGTTACCGTAAGGATTTGACTCCGTTCGGTGATGCTGAGTTTCGTGCATGAATCATGACACCACAGATTTGCGTTACCGGAGTTGTGAAATATGCAGTTGATATCTCCGATAAAAGATATATCAAGTTATATATCATTATGAAGATCTTGGATAATTTTGTATGTGCAGCCTAATTACATTCGCATCTTACTTTTTTTTAATATATATAATATATATATATATATATATTATATATATATATATATATATATATATATATATATATATATATCTATATATATAATATAATATTTATATATATATATATATATATATATATATATATATATACATATATATATATTTATATATGTATATATATATGATATATATATATATCTATATATATATATATATATATATATATATATATATATATCGCTGTTGGCCTGTATAAGCTATCCGACATAGACCACATTAATTTATATAAAGCATAGACCTATGCAGCCAGTTCCGATGTTAGGGTATTAAGTCATCATAATCCTGCATGTCAAATGTTAATATAATTGAGAGATTAGGCCTACAAGTCAATTTCTTATATTTTGAGGCAATGGCAGGGCATAGGCCTACAAGTCAAATTCTTATATTTTGAGGCAATGACATGAATAGGCCTACTTGTAAATTTCTTACGTTTTGAGGGAATGACAGGGCATAGGCCTACTTGTCAATTTCTTATATTTTGAGGCAATGACATGACATAGGCCTACTTGTCAATTTCTTATATTTTGAGGCAATGACAGGGCATAGGCCTGCACATCAAATTCTTATATTTTGAGGCAATGACATGACATAGGCTTAATTGTCAATTTCTTATGTTTTGAGGCAATGACAGGGCCTAGGCCTACACGTCAAATTCTTATATTTTGAAGCAATTTCTAATTGCATATAGTCTTCTATTTGTATCTGTTGGAAATAGAGTAGCTTTTAATTAATACAGTAGTTTCAACTCCACAACATATAATGTATATGCATAAAGTGGAATGTACACGTATAAACAAGAGCACATACACATACATGCGCGGATGGCCAAATCTTAGGACTGCCTCAACTTTATCCACAACTACTATCAAACTGTTTTCAATGTACTGTATTGAATATATATTTACTAAAGGGATAACAAATTATATTACTCTGACGAGTAAATATAAGGTTGCTGTAGCATATCTATGAAAATGAAGGCTACGGTAGTAAGGCATCATAAGATACTTAACAAATTAGAAAAATATATGATAGCTGAAAAGTCATGCATCAGATGATCCAAACCAGTCTGCGAGTAGCCCATGAATCACTTGGTTTTGGGGCCACTCATGTAGAATCTCTCTCTCTCTCTCTCTCTCTCTCTCTCTCTCTCTCTCTCTCTCTCTCTCTCTAATATTGGGAGAATATTCTAGCAGTCTATATTCATAAAGATCTTGATATTACTTTTAATTCAAATAAATGACTAAATTTCAGTTAACAAGAGTAGGGAGGCAATTCTTTACGCCAGTATTTTATGAATAGGTCTATGTTTATTCTGCAGTGTTATGATACCATATGAAAAATTTTCGAAGACCCTTCAAGCACCATAACACCAGCAACAAAAACAAGAAGAACAACAAGAACCAAAATAAAAGTCATAATCTGCGTAAACTGACAAAAAGACAGGACCTTAAAGGTTTACGTCATTTTTTATAATCCCGTTATTTCGAAAGTAGTTAATTGTCTTCAAGAAAAATCACAGCAATTTATATCCAATATGAATTGTACGGCCTATCATACTGTATTTTTTTTATTTTTTTTTTTTAACAAAAGTATCTTCTGGTTTTATAAAATGCAGTCACCGCTTGTCATCCCTCCGAATGTGTCAACGATTCAAATGAAATCGATTTTAAGACTTTGCAAACGTAGTAAAAATTTCCTGAAATTAATATGAAATACCAGTCTGCATAGCTCTGAGAAAGTCTTTGTGTTTAAATTTAGAGCGGTGAACACGCCTGACAATATCAGACGGTAATGACCACTGTCCATTGGGGCCAAGTGGACCGATTCGAACGTAGACATTCCCAGTGTCACCTCCGTATTCAGGTGAACCTCATTTACGAAATAAACATT
>NC_061109.1:18608986-18611486 GCF_015104395.2 Macrobrachium nipponense | reverse complement strand
CTGGGAGACGTCGGGGAAATAAAATATTGTCCAGTCTGCGAAATCGCGTGATGGACAGACATCCAAAGTGCTTTTGTGGCTTCTTTTGTTTTTTAATTTTATGTAAAGTATATTTATGTTTGTGTTCGACGGTGGTCTAATAAATCGAGATAGCAAATGTCGTTTCAGTTATATTCTTTTGGTAATTATCAAGGAAGATGACTTCTACAGAGTGACACCAGCAAAATAATTTGTATACATAAATTTATTATCAAACCAATTCCCTTAAAGAGGGAGGGCTGGTTCCACTGCATTAAAAACATTGGTCACTGCCGCATTCACGCTTCAACTGCAGAATCCAGATTGAAGACAAAAAATATATATAGACAAACAAAAAAATAAATTGATCAAAATATAGGGTGATTCGGTCATAATGGGACAGCTCTTGGTCACGCTTTCTAGGCTCGTGGTTCGCTTCTTTCCTACAGCCCACCAATTCTCCCAACTAAGGAATGGCGTATAAAATTTAGGCCAAAAGCCAAGTGCTATGACTAGTGAGGTCATTCATAGCTATAAGGGAAACTGAGAGCATAAAGGTGTTCGAGGTATAACAGGAGGAAAACCTCAAAGCAGTTCCATTATGAAACCATTGTTGGGAGAGGATAAAAAGTAAGGCAGAAGAAAGAGACTATTAACCAAAGTATAGTAAAAAGAATGAGAGGGTTTGGGGTTAGGCGCCGAAGGGACGCTCCAAAGAGCCTGAAGTAATGCCTACAGGGTCACCCTTTGTGAAAAACAAAGACGAACTTTATAACCACTATTATCGTTTAACTGCTGAGTCAGAGGATGAACCCCCGGTGCGGAAATGTTCCAGAACATTAGTCACTTCATCATCAGCACGCCCAGCCCCCTGCACATACTTCGCCATTCACCATGACCCTTCCACTTCAGTATTTCGGCCATTCCATTTATCCACTACCTTGTAGGTCTTCATCTCGTCCTTTCTCCTCAACTTCTCCGATTTCTACACATGACCACATCACCTCCAAATGCTCCGTTCTTTCTTTTCAACTGTTAACCTTTCTATCACTTTTACCACTCTCATGTCCTTGTAGTATGTTACAGAAATAATCAAGCTCAAGAACAGTTTTACCAATATTTAGAATTGAATGTCTCAGAAAATACTTGAAAACCGAAACAACGAAAGGGCTGCATATTTTTGTGCATGAACTCTGGGATATTTTAATTTAGAATAATTTTGACTGGGCAAATAATTGCTTCGTGGATGGATGCCCCAACACAGCAAAACGCCTTTTGAATGACAGATAAAATCGCTCTCTCTCTCTCTCTCTCTCTCTCTCTCTCTCTCTCTCTCTCTCTCCGGCTCTTCCTGTTGTAGCCTTAGTGTCTACTTTTAGTTTAAACAGAATATCTCTCTCTCTCTCTCTCTCTCTCTCTCTCCTCTCTCCGGCTCTTCCTGTTGTAGCCTTAGTGTCTACTTTTAGTTTAAACAGAATCTCTCTCTCTAGGGAACCCTCTTTATATATATGATGATGTGTTAATTATTATTATTATTATTATTATTATTATTATTATTATTATTATTATTATTAGTATTATTCAGGGGACGAACCCTATTCATATGGAACAATCCCACCATCGCAAAGGGGCCATTGACTTGAAACTCAAACTTCCAAAGAATAGTACTACGGTGCAGTAGGAAGAAGTTAACGAGGTAAATGTAAACACAGAAAGAAGATATGTATAATCTTTTATTTCATACCTCATCTTTTTTTGTTTTATTTTAGTCCCATGCATTCTCCCTAGAGTCCTTGTTATTTTTATACTTTATTTCACACTCGCACTGCCATCAAACCATCTCGCAGATCGGACAGAACTTTCCGGTCTCGAAACTAAGGCAGTCCAAAATGGCGCAGTTCCTGCCGGGGTCGACCCGGGGCCTCCTGCTGCGGTCGGCGTCGCAGCCGTACCGCCAAAAGGTGGTGCTCAAGGGAACGTCCGTTCCATCGCTTCACTTCCATTGGCCTTCGGAATCATCGTCATTGGCGCCTATCCAGTAGTTGGCGTGGTCCAGACCTGCGTGCAAGAGGTTGTTGGACCATTAAGAGGGTCGTCCCAAATCGTATCTTGGGAAGCGAGTCGTCTTCTTCGTCTCCCCTTTTCATTCGACGACTTTGAAAACCTAGCGAGTCGTTGAGGACAAAACCGTAGGGCTGCTGAAAACACCGAGTTCCTGGTGACACACTTAGGACTTGGAGACAGAGAGAGAGAGAGAGAGAGAGAGAGAGAGGGAGAGCTCTGGATCTCAGGATGTCGTCTCAAATAAGAGAGAGAGAGAGAGAGAGAGAGAGAGAGAGAGAGAGAGAGAGATTTAGCCAAAGCGTCCTGCTAACGCCCCTTGAGAGTTACAAGGACTTACAAGGATTAGGATGTCTCAAAGACACAATTATTAGTCCATCCGAGGAGACATCGTGTGCGAGAGAAAGAGGCAGACAGACTA
>NC_061109.1:18588986-18606486 GCF_015104395.2 Macrobrachium nipponense | reverse complement strand
TTTTCTTGAAAGCTTCTTATCAGCATTATTAATTAAGCACGCGGCAAGTTCTCACTGGCGCTTTGATGAAAGTGAGTTCAGGGTATGTTGTGATTTTTCCAGTTTTTTTTTTTTTTTTTTTTTTTTTGTGGGGGGGGCTGTGGGGGGTGGTGTTCTGTGATAGGCTTTTTGTTTTAATTTCCAAAAGGTCGATATATCTGTTTTTATTCTGGTTACTTTAATATTTCTTGGGAACTACATATATATATGTATATAATAAATATTAAAACCAGGGCTTGAATGAAGAGCATCTTTATTTGCGACTAGTTTCGGAGATTTACTTTCCTCCGTCATCGGGCAATCTATTTTTGCACATTTGAAATGTTTTTCAAAGGCATACTTAACCATTCCTTCTATGATAGAGATAATAAGGGTTTTGAGTTTTTCAAGTGCTCACTGAAACATCTAGCATTTTCTTCTTTTTATGATAGGGATAGAAATTCTTTTGTACATAATATTTCTAAGGAAGAAAACGAAGTTTTGAAGAATTTGGCTAACGATAGATCTGTGGTAGTTTTGAAGCCAGATAAAGGTAATGGGGTAGTTTTAATGAACAAGGATGATTATATTTCTAAAATGCTTAATGTATTGAGTGATCATACCAAATTCCAATCTGTTAAAGATAATATTCTTTTAACTATTCTAAACAAGGAAGAGAAGATAAACAGGTTTTTAAGAAAATTGAAAGCTGAAGGTGTTGTTGATGATTCTCTGTATTCCAGACTTTTCACATCAGGCTCAAAACCAGGTATTTTATACGGTTTACCTAAGGTCCATAAAGAAGATTGTCCTTTAAGACCAATAATGTCTGCTATTGGTACATTTAATTACAAGTTAGCAAAATTTCCGGTACCCATTCTAACACCGATCACCTCCAACCAGTACAGTGTAAAGGACTCGTTTACTTTTGTAAAAGAAATTTGTGAAGTGAATTATGAGCAATGTGTAATGGCCAGTTTTGACATTAAATCTTTTGGTTTACTAACATATCCTCAAAGGAAACAATTGACAAAATTGTGTTAACGAATTTGTTTAAAGATTGCCGATAAAATTGAAAAGTTTTCTAAACAACAGTTTCATCAGTTGTTTATCACTAGCTGTAAGTGATTGCTTTTTTATGTTTAACAAGGAGGTATATAAACAGGTAGACGGCGTAGCAATGGGTAACCCATTAGGACCAACACTAGCCAATGCTTTCCTCGCTCATTATGAAGAGGAATGGTTGAATGAATGTCCCGAAGATTTCAAACCTGATGTATAGGCGATATGTCGATGACACATTCTCAATCTTTAGATCTAGTAACCACATTTCACTTTTTTTTTATAATATTTGAACTCAAAGCACAGCAATATCGATTTCACTTCAGAAACCGAGGGAGAAGGAAAGCTGGCCTTTCTTGATATACCAATCAGCCACAGTGAAAACGGATTTATCACATCTGTTTATAGGAAACCGACTTTGGCCACCAAAATGTCCTCATTTATTCCTGTTCAGTTCAAGAGAAATTTGATTACGACCTTAACATCGAGGGCTTTTAATATATGTTCAAATTATGTTAATATGAACCTAGAGTTTAATTTCATCAAGCAGTGCTTATTTTTGAACGGTTTTAGCAAAAGTTTTACTGATACGTATATAGAAAAGGAGCTTCAAAAACTATTACTCCAAAACCATACAACTGTCACTGTCAACAGAGCAGTTATGTATTTTCCCATCACGTTTCTTGGAAATAGGTCCTTTAATGTTAAAAAAAGATTAACCAAACTTTTGCATGAATTCTACCCACAAGTAAACATTCGTGTAATATTTAAGCCTAAATCTACATTACAAAAATTCTTCAGGTTCAAGGATGTGATACCAACTGAACTGCAGTCAGCTATTGTGTATAAGTATAAGTGTCATTGCTGTAGTGCAATGTACATTGGAAAATCTAAACGACAGTTCAGGGTTCGCATCTTCGAACATCTCGGAAGATCTGTTAGGACAAATAGGCCATTAAGCAAACCACCATTTAGTGCTATTCGTCAACACTCTGAAGAATATGACCATCCTATCAATGTAGATTCCTTTTCAGTCCTTACTTGCAGAACCAACGCAATGGAGCTCGGAGTGGTTGAGTCTCTATATACCATAAGAGATAGACCCTCTCTTTGTAATAATGAAAGGTCTGCTGAATTGGCTATGTTTTAGATTTTTAGATTTTTTCTGCTCTCTTTGACAACAAACAATGTATTTCTCTATATTTTAAGATTTTGCTGCGAGTTTAGGTTATTATGTCTTGTAATTGTGTAATTTTATATTTTTATTTTGCTTCGTTAATTTTAATGTAACTTATAGTAATTATGTAATTTTATCTTATTTTGCTTTGTTTTAATGTAACTTATATTACGTCATTGATTTTAATTGTAAGTAATTTATTTCATTATAGATTAGCCGATGACGGAGGGAAAGTAAATCTCCGAAAATAGTCGCAAATAAAGATGCTCTTCATTCAAGCCCTGGTTTTAATATTTATTATTCGTCTCCGATTTCCACGGAACTCTTCTATTGCTGATATTATGTATATGTATATATATATATATATATGATATATATATATATATGTGTGTGTGTGTGTGTGTGTGTGTGTGTGCATGCACGCGCTTGTGTGAGTGTGTATTATAGGTATTATTACAGTGTTGCACTTCGTCATACTGAATGAAATTCCACAATAAAAAAATATATATACATACATGCATACATACACACACACACACACATACACACACACGCACACACACACACACACACACACACATATATATATATATATATATATATATATATATATATATATATATATATATATATATATATATTATATGCTGCTACTTTCATAACGCATATATCCTCTCTTGACTGTATGAAATGTTAGAAAAGAGTTTTGCAACATTTTCAGATTCCTTATTTAGCTTAGAGTTATAGGATGTCTAAAAATGTATATTCAGACTTAGAACCTCATTGCAGTTAGATCTGTTCTCTCTCTCTCTCCCTCGCCATACTTGATATTAACATAAAGATTTAATATTTACTGAATGGTCACTCGTAAATTTTAGATTTCGTCTTTCTTGGAGTTATTTAGTGTTATTTAGTGCTTTTTGTGGAATCTGAACAAACATTGCACAAGTGTGTAACGGCGCCTTTTATCTTTTTTTAAATATTGTGAACTGGTGAAATTTTTGGAGCTAGCTGCAGCAGAAAGAAACAATTGGTACCAAGGTAAAGTGTTATTAAGGTTTATTAGTTGCAACTAATAGTTACAGTGGTTTTGTGAAAATCTAAATTTTTACACATTGCAAATTTTTGTGTTTTGTGTTTGTTTCATTTGAAGTGATTTTTTTGTGCATTTATCCTTTTTTTCTCATTGAAGTGTGTGTTTTTATTTTTATATTTTGTGATAAGTGCTCTTTTGCAATTTGATATTTTCCACATTTATTCTGTGATTTATTTTCATTTGCATTCACAATTACTTAACTGTTTTCATTTCTTAATCATTGCACATTTATTTGAATATAACACTTGTGAATTAATTTGCATTTACTTAGAATTCTTTTCAAGTTTTATTGTTGTTTAGCACTTGTGAATTAATTTCCAAATTTTAATTATTGCCTAACACTTTTGAATTTCGATTTAATTAATTTTCTTGAGTTTTGTGAAAAATTCAATTTGATTTAATTTTACTTAATTAATTCAAGAATTAATTAAAATTTGCTATGTTTTCAAGTAACAGTTAATTTCCCTGATATTGTGAATTTCGCTTATAAATTATGAGTTTGATAGTAAATTTTTGTATTTAAAATTTTTATAAGTGTTTTCTTTTTCGCCAGTATATGTAAGTGATTATATTTATGTTTAGGTAGAAACATAGAGTGGTAATTGAGCTGTTTTCCTTCAATTTACTTGAAGTGAGTTAGAACCAGGGAAGTACTTAGACTTTTGAAATCAGGGAAATACTTAGAGTTTTAAAGTTGTTGATGGAGTGATGCCCTTTAATTAATCTGATTGCATATAAGATTAGCTCACACCTGTTTTAATGAGCTTAGTTGTTTAAGGGATCACTGTTGCCTTTAGAGTATTCAGTCGTATTTTACCTGTGATGAAGGTTCAGGTGTCTGGCTGTTGTGAGGTACCCATTTAATGATTGGTAAGTGTAGTAACCAGATACTTGGCACTTCGTCACAATATGGTATATATATATTATATATATATATATATATATATATATATATATATATATATATATATATACATATATATATGTGTGTGTTGTGTGTGTGTGTGTGTGTGTCCCTTCAAAGGAGTGTTGGCCTTTCAGTTGCTTGCAATTCTTTAGGAGCTAGGTTGCTAGTCCCATGCCCCATTTTCGCTATGATTTTGACTGCTGCATTTGACTAATTACTAAGTACATAATAAACACCTTTGGTCAAGAGAGGTAAAATCCCCGTAAGGGGCTAGTGCAGTCAGTGCACCTCACGCAGTGCACTGTAGGCATTACTTTAAAGGTTTTCTGCAGCGTTTCTTCGGTCCGTAGCTGCAACTCTCTTGCATCATTCCCTTTACTCTACCTCTGTTCATATTCTCTTTCTTCCATCTTGCTATACAACCTCTCTTGACATTTGTTTCATTGTGCAACTCCGAGGGTTTCCTCCTGTTACGCCTTTAAGACCTTTTTACTCTCAGTTTCCATTTCAGTACTGAATGACCTCACAGGTCTCAGCACTTGACCTTCGGGATAAATGTAACGCATGAATATGAAGTTATCATTCAATGCATTCACATCAATACATAGCGATGTTTAGGTTCTCTTCATATGTGCGCTTTAAAATCTGCTTAATTAAATTACTACGCATGTATTTCACTTTTATTTCATATTTTTTTACGTTTAATTTAATTTATAATTTTTTTGTCTCTTTTTGCTATCTCTTCCCGAGGGCATTGTGTCTAGGAAATTTCGTCATTTGCATTTTCTCGCAGCCAATGCGTTAACGATTATTTTCATTATCTCAAAAACACTATAATCTGTACCCAGTCAAGCGGTGGTTTGCAATCTGATTACGACCAGAACCACAACCTTTCTTTTTTTTAATTCGTTCAAAAATGGTTTCATAACCTTTCACAGGTTTATATTCATTTGTGTTAGAAGGCCACATTTGATATATCGGAATGCGGGAACATATTCTATTCAGATGCTGTCTAATACAAAAGGAAAAATATTGTTGTTCACATTCAGCAAGTAATCTCTTTACTCAGAATTGTTTTCTCATTACAGACCCAATGTTTGAAACATTCCAGGGACTTTTCATGTGAATGTTTGACCATTTTTGGATAGAAAGGAATCGGAAATTGATTAAAGTTATATACTTTCGTACGGGTCGTCTTCGGATATAACCACTTTCGTAGTTTATTTCTACATTCTCAAGTTCCTAGTTTCACTCATCTACACACACACCACACAACACACACATATATATATATATATATATATATATATATATATATATGATATATATATATATATATATATATATATATATATATATATATATATATATGTATATATATATATATATATATATATATATATATATATAAATATATATATATAATAATATATACATACGTATATATATATATTGGGCAAAAAAAGTCGTCGAAGAAAGCTGACGGTAAGACCGCTGTCCTAGACCCTCATCTTGTGAAGAATTATGCGAGATTTTTGTGTGCCATGTGTTCCAAAAGATTTCCAAAACTGTCCCCCGTAATCTGGTTTCGTTTCAGCTACCTAAGCATGATCTCTCTCTCTCTCTCTCTCTCTCTCTCTCTCTCTCTCTCTCTCTCTCTCTCTCTCTCTCTCTCTCTCTCTCTCTCTCTCTCTCATAAAGTGTTTGCTTTTGAGTATTACTTAGTAACTTTGACTTAAAACCTTTGGAGGATCCTCAAGTCTTCTTAGGAATCGACCCTCACGTTTAAATTCTACACAAATCGAAGAAAAGTGTATTAATCAAAATAGTATTTGCTGTGCTCCTTTTAAAAAGATTCTGGCGATTCCTTATTCATTTAAATAATAGCACACGATACTAATGTCCGAACGTTGGATTATCAACATTATCAGGTTTCAGAAACAACATTCTTATCCAGTTGAAATACTACTACTACACCAAATAGCCCAGCGCCAGAGGTGATCATGTGTCACAAACCCCGTGCCAGAGCCTATCCTGAGTAACACAGCCCAGAGATTTTTCAGTATCATAAACCCAGAGCCAGAGGTTAACCTGTGTCATCACCAAGTCAAAAGAGCTTCAGTTTCACAAACCCAGTGCCAGAGGTTATCCTGTGCTACATAACCCAGTGTCAGAGATCCTTCTGTGTCACACAGCCCAGAGATCTTTCAATATTACAAGCCAAGTGGCAGAGATCATTCTCTGTCACCCAGCCCAGAGATCTTACAATATTACAAGCAAAGTGGCAGACGAATTCATTCTTCTGTCACCCACCCAGAAGATGCTTACAATTTTACAGCCCAAGTGCCGAGAGATTTCATTCTCTGTCACCCAGCCCCAGAGATCTTTAAATATTACAATCCAGTGCAGAGATCATTCTCTGTCACCCCACCAGCCCAGAGATCCTTACAAATATTTACAAGCAACAGTGCCAGAGATCATTCAGTGTCACCCAGCCCAAAGATCTTTCTATATTACAAGCCCAGTGCCAGAGATCATTCTGTGTCACCCAGCCCAGAGATCTTTCAATATTACAAGCCCAGTGCCAGAGATCATTCTGTGTCACCCAGCCCAGAGATCTTACAATATTACAAGCCAAGTGCCAGAGATCATTCTGTGTCACCCAGCCCAGAGATCTTTCAATATTACAAGCCAAGTGCCAGAGATCATTCTGTATCACCCAGCCCAGAGATCTTTCAATATTGCAAGTCCAGTGCCAAAGATCATTCTGTTTCACCCTGCCAAAGATTTTAATATTACAAGCCAAGTGCCAGAGATCATCTCTGACCACCCCGCCAGAGATCTTTCATTACCAAGCCCAGGGCCAGATCATTCTTGTGTCACTCAGCCCAGAGATCTTTCAATATACAAGTCCAGTGCCAGTTGGAGAATCATTCTGTGCACCAGCCAGAGATTTTTCTTTAATATTCCAAGCCAGTGCCAGAGGACTTCTCTGTCACCCAAGCCCAGAGATCTTTTCAATATTGCAAGTCAGTGCAGATCATTCGTGTTTCACCCAGGCCCAGAGATCTTTCATATTACAAGCCAGTGCAGAGATCATTCTGTGTCACCCAGCCCAGAGATATTTCAATATTGCCAAGTAAACCAGTGCCCGAGATATTCTGTGTCCACAGACCCACCCAGAGATCTCTTCAAATAATTACAAGCCAATGGCAGAGATCATTCTGTGTCACCGCAGCCATGAAGATTTCAAGTGATTGGTAAGACCAGTGTCCATGAGACATTCTGTGTCCCCAGTCCAGAGATCTTTCAATATACAACCCATGCCAGAGATTTTCAATTCTGTGTCACCTCAGCCACGAGATCTTTCAATATTGTAAGTACCAAGTTGAATGGATCATTCTGTGGTCACCCACCCAGAATCTTTCAATTTTACAACCAAGTGCAGAGCTCATTCTGTGTCACCCAGCCCAGAGACTTTCAATTTTACCAATCCAAAGCCAAGTGCCCCAAGAGAATTTTCGAATTCCGGGTTCACCGCCCAGCCCAGAAATCTTTCAATATTACAAGCCTCGTAACAGAGATAATTCTGTGTCACCCAGCCCAGAGATCTTTCAATATTACAAGCCAAGTGCCAGAGATCATTCTCTGTCACCCAGCACATAGATCTTTCAATATAACAAGTCCAGTGCCAAAGATTATTCTGTGTCACCCAGCCCAGAGATCTTTCAATATTACAAGCCAAGTGCCAGAGATCATTCTGTGTCACCCAGCCCAGAGATCTTTCAATATTACAAGTCCAGTGCCAGTGATCAATTCTGTGTCAACCCAAGCCCAGGCCAGAGATTTCAATAATTACAAGCCCAGTGCCAGAGGTCATTCTGGTCGTCACCCAGCCCAGAGATCTTTCAATATTACAAGTCCAGTGCCAGTCTGGAGATCATTCTGTGTCACCCAGCCCAGAGATCTTTCAATATTACAAGCCCAGTGCCAGAGATCATTCTCTGTCACCCAGCCCAGAGATCTTTCAATATTGCAAGTCCAGTGTCAAAGATCATTCTGTGTCACCCAGCCCAGAGATCTTTCAATATTACAAGCCAAGTGGCAGAGATCATTCTGTGTCACCCAGCCCAGAGATCTTTCAATATTGCAAGTCCAGTGCCAAAGATCATTCTGTGTCACCCAGCCCAGAGATCTTTCAATTTTACAAGCCCAGTGCCAGAGATCATTCTGTGTCACCCAGCCCAGAAATCTTTCAATATTACAAGCCTCGTAACAGAGATAATTCTGTGTCACCCAGCCCAGAGATCTTTCAATATTACAAGCCCAGTGCCAGAGATCATTCTGTGTAACTCAGCACATAGATCTTTCAATATAACAAGTCCAGTGCCAAAGATAATTCTGTGTCACCCAGCCCAGAGATCTTTCAAATATTACAAGCCAAGTGCCAGAGATCATTCCTGTGTCCCCAGCCAGTAGATTCTTTCAATACTTACAAGTCCAGTGCCAGAGAATTCATTTCTGTGTCACCCAGCCAGAGATCTTCATACTTAGCAAGCCCAGTGCCAGAGGTCAATTCTGTGTCACAATAGCCCAGCAGAACTTCAATATTTAAACAGCCAAGGTGCCAGAGATAATTCTGTGTCACCCAGCCAGAGATCTCTTCAATATTACAGTCCAGTGCCAGTCTCGAGATCATTCTGTGGGTCAACCGCCAGCCCAGAAGATCTTTCAAATATTCAAAGCCCAGTGCCAGAGATCATTTCTGCTGTCACCCAGCCAGAGTCTTTCAATATTGGCAAGTCCAAGTGTCAAAGGATCTTCTGTGTCACCCAGCCCAGAGATCTCTCAATCATTACAAGCCAAGGTGGCAGAGATCAATTCCTGTGTCACCGCAGCCCAGAGATCTTTCAAATATTGGCAAGTCCAGTGCCACAGATCCATTCTGTGTCCCCAGCAAGAGATCTTTACAATTTTACAAGCCAAGTGCCAGAGATCATTCTCGTGTCACCGCAGACCCAGAAAATCTTTCATATTAAGCAAGTCCAGTGCAGAAGATTACTTACTGTGTCACCGAGAGATCTTCAATATTACAAGCCCAGTGCCAGGATCTATTCTGTGTCACCCAGCAATAGATCTTTCGAAATATAACAATCCAGTGCCAAAGATCATTCTGTGTCACCCGCCCAGAGATCTTTCAAATTTAACAGCAAGTGCCAGAGAAAATCTTCTGTTCACCCAGGCCCAGAGACATCTTCACTATTACACAGTTCCCAGTGCCAAGATGCATTCTGTGTCACCCAGCACAGAGATCTTTCAATATTACAAGCCCAGTGCCAGAGGTCATTCTGTGTCACATAGCCCGAGATCTTTCAATATTACAAGCCAAGTGCCAGAGATCATTCAGTGTCACCGTTACTGATGCCCTTCACTCTGGATCTGAGGGAAAATTTCTCTGGAGGTGATATGGACTCATATGCTTAGATTAATTCTACCTTTTATTTATCAGGACTGATAACCTACTGCTCCTTTGTAACCCAGTATTGAAGAAACCACGAGAAGAAATAGGGAAGACCACACACTCCCTTTTAATAAGGAGAACAATGCACAAACGCCCTTCAGATGAAAGAAAGTTGTTGAAAATATTAAAAGCCTTTAATTTTCAGAATCACTCCTCAAAGGTAATGCATTTATTTTAATTATTGTTCAGAAGCCAGCCTTCCAAAGCGAAAATACACATGGTGGTACTGGAAATGATATTAATAATAATAATAACGCTTTCTTGTGGATCAAATCAATACGACATCATTTCATTTGCTAACAGGACTTTCCATAGAGCAATGGAACTCACGCTGACAAAAACGTAGGGGCAGTTAAAATGGACATATAGATTTATTTTAAAAAATCAAGGAACTTGGACATGAGAGTATTCTCAACCCAAATTCAAATACCAAGTACCGAGGGACACCACAGTACAATTGAAATTCGCTCGTTTGCTTTCACTTCGAAAGCTACGTAGTACTATAGCTGGTTCACTTAAGGTAGATTCTTGGGTGAGCCCTATGCTTAGGAGACGTTTGTTTGGCTGCCGCTGATTGGCTGGGAGCTGCCTACCTCCTGGTATCAGCCAATCAGCGGCCGCCAAACAGACGTCTCGCAAGAATAGGGCTTATCCGAGAATCTACCTTAAGTGAACTAGCTATAGTACATTCATCGAGGATAAATAAACGCGATCTCAAGTGTGACGTTATATTTTGCATGTTCATCCGTATATCTTCCCCCGAAAGGAAAAAAGAATGATATATATATATATATATATATATATATATATATATATATATATATATATATATATATATATATATATATATATATTCTAGTGTTGTTTATTCATTCATTTCCTATATAATGTTCCAAGTTAGATTGCGTAAGTGTAAGAAGAAGAACAAGAATCAAATTAGCTCGCAGATCGGTTGAGAAACATCAAGACAAGGAACGTCGGCAAAGTGATAATAGGAAGCCCTCTCCAGGACAGCGCAGTTGCGCGTGAAGTTGAGCGAGGGCCTCTGCTTGAATGATCGATCGCAGTTGTAACTCCAGAAGGGGGTGCTCATGAGGACGGCAGAGCCGTCTCCCCATTTCCAGCGTCCTTCGTGGCCCTCGTCAGAAGCGTCGATCCAGTAGTCAGAGATGTCCAGGGCTGTGGGGTGTGGGGGGGAGGGGGGTGGAGATCTTCCGTCAGATTTGGATGTGGTAGTCACTGACCCGTTAGCAAATGGCTAACTAAGGTTACCTTTGTACTTGTAACTACGAAAAGGTGATTGAACATATATATATATATATATATATATATATATATATATATATATATATATGTATATATATATATATATATATATATATGTATATATATATATATATATATATATATATATATATGTATATATATATATATATATATATATATATATATATATATATATATATGTGCCTATATATAAAGATATAATATACATATATATATATATATATCATATAGTATGTATGAATGTATAAATATATACATATACATACATACATATACATATGACTAACTAGCCAACAAGGAACATGAACAACTCCCCCAAAATCTAAACATATCAGCACTGATTAAAAAAAAAAAGGTGTGGCTGCCGAACAATAAACGAAAAAAAAGATAAATTCGCTGTCAATCAGGACAAGTCTCACTCCTTCACGTATTAGGTGCTGGCAGAAGAACCTCATCTCGTAGAAGGTGCCCGGTGAGAGATGGTCGACGACGAGGCACTGGGAGCCTACCATCACGAAAGGGAAGTCGCAGTCTGCGGTGGGAACACAGAAGAAGAAGGAGAAGAAATGGAAGACAGAAGAAGAAGGAGAAGAAGTAGAAGAAGAAGAAAAGAACTGTCCCTCCTTTTAATTCGTTGGGTAAATTGATCTCCTTTCAATTTATTTTTCCCATTTCCACGTTCGTTTTCCCTATTTCGCATCTGTCGGACCAGCTTTCCTCTTTATTAACTAATAAAAAACACTATAAAGAAATGGAAATTATGAAAAATATATATATACAGAACTACAATAACCGATTATTGATAAAGAGCTTTTCTGTATATTTAAAATTCATGTTTACTTACAATGAAAGAATTTTCTTTCTTGATTTTTGCATCAATAAAAGGAAGAAAAAACGAAGATGCAAGAAAATTCCACGGCTTGAAGGTAGCGGGAAACTAAAGAAAAGTTTTCAAACTTGGAAATTTGAAGATGAAGTTCATTCTTTTTTTTAAGTTGTTACATCAGACACAAAAGGTTAAAATTTACAGTTTCATACTTCAAATATTTATTTTTATTCTCGTCTATTATTCTCTTCCAGTGAATACGAAAATTAAAAAACATGAAATATGAAAAAGATTATTCCTAATTAGATTCAAAAGTCGTTTTTGCAGACCGATACAATATGCCATTTACCTCTCTCTCTCTCTCTCTCTCTCTCTCTCTCTCTCTCTCTCTCTTAATCTGTTTATATAAGTAATTATCATATATTATTAATATTCTTACCAAGTCCTTAGGCTGGAATCGTGAACAAGGCCAGGATACCACCTGGAGGAGTGAAAAGGCGTTTATTATATTATATATATATAATATATATATATATATATATATATATATATATATATATATATGTTCAATATACATATATATATATATATATATATATATATAGTATATTTGTATATATGTAATTACTACAACTCCTGAAAGTGGAATTACATGTCATATTAAATTAGGCTTAGAAAAAGAACCACTCGACTTTGTAAAAAAAACAAAAACTTATTAAGACTTCCTCAAATATCCGAAGTCAAAGTATCGTCGTCATTATTAAGCAACACAATAACAATTTGATATATATAAAATGTTTGGTATAAAATACGATACATTATACTGCATTTGAAATCTAATTGTATTTGCCACTAGGAAACAAAGCGAGTCAATAAAGTCTTACCGAGGATAATGAACGTTCTTTGCATTGTGATTAGGCAGCCTGGAACTGACATTGAAATGTTCCTGCCCGCTTTATTTTATGCTAGGTTCTTTCGTGTCTTCGTCTCATTTCTGATAAGCCGTGTTGAATTTCAGTTTTTTTCTTTCTTTCTTTCTTTTTTTTTTTGCTACCTGAACTGATTTCCCCTCCCCCCACCCCCACTGGTCTTTCTTAGTATGAATGTTTAGACTCACACGCACAGTTATGCTCACTTGTCTCATCTGACAGTTTTATTGACGTGGGAACAGATAAAGTCATAACCGGTGTGTGTGTGTGTGTGTGTTTACGTGTGTTTTCGCATTCATTGAGTCTAATTCCAAATATACGAAGGTAGGATGATTTTTGTCTTTTGCTTTGCCTATTTCATATCAGCTGTTATTGCTTGCATATTTGGAGTTTTCCCTGGAGAGTAAACTGATGCAACAAAAATAGAAACTGTGCAGCTGAAGTTTTCCCTTTATTTTGCTGTTTTGCCTTCCACCTTCATAATCATTCTCTCTCTCTCTCTCTCTCTCTCTCTCTCTCTCTCTCTGAAAGTCTGTCTGTCTCAGCCGGTGTTTTAACGCCACTACACAGAGTATGTGAGGCCCCTTTGGACTGCTAAAAGTGCAAAGAAAACTGACCATTAATGCCATAAGAAAAATATTCATCGGACACTCTATATAGGTCCAGTTTACCAGAATTGGAATCCAGCAAAAAGCTTAAGCTTTGATTCATTTACCTGAAGAAGAGTAAATGCTTTGACATACAAACCTGTCCTCGGGCACAGGTGACATCGCACCCATTTTTCCCACTACTGACATCTTTCTTCTGGAAAGAGGTTCGAGGTAACGATAAGAAGATAATTCGTCGAAAATACGTACACTGAAAATTCATACCGCCGGAATATCACATCTGCTCGCACTGCCAAAGAATTTCCGACCGCAGAAAGATATTCCAGCTATTGACGATAAAAACTGACGTTGTCAATGTGAGATGATTACCAGAAGACTGACATTAGACGTTTTCTGACGGGCATTATCGCTTCGAGTTGTGTGAAATTGCCCTTTTTTTAATGAAAAAAAATAAAATAAAAAATATGCCGCGTTTTCACTTTCAGTGAGTGGGGATTCCTATTAATTGCGCAGCAGCGCACAAATGTTAAGGCTAGGTGTAATGGAATCATTATTTCGTTTCCAAGCGAGCGCAGGTGCGCATAATTCAGTTAAAAATACGTTATTCAATCTACAAAATTACGTCCCGCACAAAAGTGGAGTTTTGCAAGTTATTCATTTTATTCAAGTATAATCATTATGCAAAGTTCCCCCATAGAGGGTTAGTGCCGTCAGTGCTCCTCATGGGGTGCACTATAGGCATTACCCAAGGTTCTTCGCAGCGTCTCTTCGGCAATTAGCGGCAACCCCTTCAATTTATTTTACTATACCTCCGTTCATATTCTCTTTATTCCGTCTTACTTTCCACTCACTCCTAAATATTGTTTCATAGAGCAACTACGACTGAATCGCTGCGTAGTGCCCCTATTTTGCACAGAACGACTGGAGAGAGAGAGAGAGAGAGAGAGAGAGAGAGAGAGAGAGAGAGGTAGGGCTAAACTGATAACAACAGAAAACCAAAGATTAATCGGCAATATCCATATTTGCTAAGGTAGTGTAAAAGATGGTAGTCAGAATAATGGTCATAATACCCGTACTAAGATTGAGAATATTTAAAAATAGAAATGTAAAAACTATATTGATTATGATCACAGTAATAATGATAAAGGGAAAATGCCAGTAGTGACAATAATCATAGCAATACAATAATAGTGACAGATTCTTCAGAGGACATTTTGCAAGAATAGAGATTAAGTCATTTAGGGAACAAACGCCTCATTTTCCCATCTTCCCCATAAATTAGATCTTCTTGTTGCCTGATTTGCAAAATGTGCAGTTAGACAGTTCTTGATTTGCAATGTGCGCAGTCTGGGAGTTCCCGGTTTGTAATCTACGCAGTCTGGGAGCTCCTGATTTACAAATTGCGCAGTTTGAAGTTCCTGATTTGTAAAATGCGCAGGCTGGGAGTTCGTGATTTGCAAATTGCGCAGTCTGGAGTTCCTGATTAGTCAAACGCTCATTCCGAGAGTTCCCGATTTAAAATGGGCCAGATGCAGAGTGGATTGAATATTCGGGGTTTTCCCTGATTACGTTCTCGTGATGACGAAAGCCCTGCACCGAATGCTTGCTTTCCCAAGCAACTGTTTTCTATTCATGCAATAACTAAGAGCTATCTGTGACATTTCCTTTAGTATCTAAGTGGTAGTTTCCTGGCATTGCTGTTAGAGCCTCGTAGTTCCGTTTAATTGTGATATTTGCGTATGTTTGGGAGTTCAGCGTTAGCTTAGAGCAGCGATTCCCAACCAGGGTTCCGTGGAACTCTCTGGTTCCTCATTCCATGTCAGGGGTTCCGCAAGAAGTCTTAAAATAAATATGTGTTACAATGACGCTGATCTGAATTTACACAGCTCGAATAGTAGTGGTAGATATTATATGATTTATATTAAGTAATGTATATATATAGCTATATATATATATATATATATATATATATATATATATATATATATATATATATAAGTATATATAGATATATATATATATATATATATATATATATATATATAGCCTATATATATGTATATATATATATATATATATATATATATACAGCCTCCTATATATATGTATATATATATATATATATATATATATATATATATATATATATACAATGCCTGTAGATAAATGTTCCCTAGGATATGAAAATTTTTTTATAGGGGTTCCTTGAAGGTATAAAGGTCAGGAATCACTGGCTTAGAGGTTTGCAATTGAAGACTGTTCGTTCATTCTGGCTAACAAAGCTTAACGTATAACCCTCCACCCCACCCCTCAACCCCTCCTCTAGCTAGGATTCCCATCCCCTCCCTCAACAATAACACACACGGACAGATCTTATCATTAGCAGTGTTACCATAACTACATGTGACTTATTTACAATTCCAAACGGTCCTCTCGGCTGAAATTCACTCTTGAGAAACCTATCCGATCTCTGTCCAAATTTGCAAAATAAATCAATAAATAAATAAATAGATAAAAAAGTATTCTATTCGTATTCTGCCACGTTTGGATCTTGTTCCCCTGTTCGGTCTGTAGCACCTGACTTATAACTAATTAAGCTAATGGACGAAGAAGTTCTATTGAATTTCTTATTCCAGTTATTAGTACTAAGTTATCTGCTTCATATTTTTTCTTGATTCCCATTATCTTTCGTATTCGAGCCACCATAAACTGTACCTTCCACCACATAGTGCGAGATAAGAGCAGCTAATTCCAGCAGTCTCAAGTGAGAATCAATACTACGAATTTATCCCTACTCATACGTGGCGGAATTGCAGGACCTTCAGAACTACAAACTTGCAGCGAAGACGTTTTTGCCGCTAAAGTTTCCATGAATTAAGTTTTATTGTTTGTTCTGTCCTTTCTGTGTTTTTTTCCTCTTTGCTACGTTATTTCGCACATAAGCTTCTGATTAACTTTCTTGTTATTTGTCTGTCAGTGAGGGATCTTGGGCTTACAAAATTCTACCTTTGTAAGCTATAGGATTATAGGAACTTTCAAAGTCAAATTCCATTTCTGCATAATGTATTCTTACACACATACACACACACATGTATATATACATATATATATATATATATATATATATATATATATATATATATATATATATATATATATATATAAACTAATTTTGTCCATACGTCTTTCAGCAGCGGCAGTCATTTCTGTAAATGAAGCTATTTCTCTCTCTCTCTCTCTCTCTCTCAATCACTTGTCTCTGTAACAAAGTCTGAGAGAGAGAGAGAGAGAGAGAGAGAGAGAGAGAGAGAGAGCTCCTTGTTGCAAGGTTTAACAGGAATAGCCCTGTTATCAAGAGAGAAACGACACAGGCCAAGTATTTATTGATACTTTCATGAGAGTGCTGCCTTTTCTATATTACAAAAAAGGAATTTTGTTCTTGATTGCTATTAAACAGTTTTAAGAAGATTTGTGCAAAAAATATGCATATGAATATGTATACATACATGTTTGTGATGATGGCGTTTCTACTTTCCCTACAGAAGGAATGCGCTTAAGCCCCATCGCTTGACACTAAAACTTCTTTTGTTATCTCTGATGCACTGAATGATATCAATATCTAAACAGAGAATGACTTGGCTTAAGTATAAATTCCTTTTCGGAACAACAGGTCAGCTTTTGGAGTTATTGTCAAGAGTCTGACTACCTTCGGATCATAATATGTAAAAAACTGCGCCGAAGTTTTCTGTACAGTCGACAGTCTATAATCAAGGCCACCGAAAACAGATCTATCTTTCGACGGTCGCGGTATAATGCAGTATGAGCCGCAGTACACGAAACTTTAACCACGGCTCGGTGGTGGCCTATCCTATATCGTTGCCAGAAGCACGGTTATGGACAACTTTAACCTTAAATAAAATAAAAGCTGCAGAGGCTAGAGGGCTGAAATTTGGTATGTTTGCAGCCCTCTAGCCTCAGTAGCTTGTAATATCTGAGAGCGGACAGACAAAGCCGGCACAATAGTTTTCTTTTGCACATTACCCTCAATGTACAGATGCTTTTGCCACAG
>NC_061109.1:18556486-18583986 GCF_015104395.2 Macrobrachium nipponense | reverse complement strand
GCGAGATCCCCTACAGCCCCATCTGCGAGCAGGTCTAAGTGAGAGGCGTTAGACCGATAAAGTTGGTGGCCGGGATCATCCATCTATGCGTCTAATGTGATTTACTGGGCTGTCAGCAGTGATCTCTTTGTTTTTTTTTTCTCTTTCTTTTTTTTTCCTGATAATCATATGCTCATGTAATCAGGTATCAACCCAAATTCAATGGGAAAATTATAGTGTAAACCCTTACTTAAAAAAAGCATAGACTCAAAATTAAATTACAAACTGGAAAAAGATTTTTCATTGTATCCCACAATCCTACCAAAAGTTGATTGGGTCGAGAAGACTCGCGTCAAAACGACAATGGTTTCCTTGAAGGGAAGGGTCTGACCCAGAGGCTGCTTCCTTGGAGGAAAGCAGGGTATCCTGCCAAGCTGGGTAAGCGGGGCTGGATAGGACCCAAGAACTTCAAGGCTGGGGCCCAACAGCCCCCAAGGCTAACCAATCTCTTAAGTGCAGCCTTGATGGGAAGGGTCCAATACAGAGGCTGCTTCCTCAGAGGAAGACAGGTATCCTGCCAGGCTGGGGAAGCAGTCCTGGATAGGACCCAAGAACTTCAAGGATGGGGCCCTAAGCCCCCAAGGCTCGCCAGTCTCTTGAGGGAAGCCTTGAAGGGAAGGGTCCGACCCAGAGACTACTTCCTTGGAGGAAGGTAGGTATCCTGCCAGGCTGGGGAAGAGGGCCTGGATAGGGCTCAAGAACTTCAAGGATGAGGCCCAACAGGCTCCAAGGCTTGCCAATCTCTTGAGGGCAGCCTTGATTAAGTGGCACTTAGGTATCCGCTACATTGATTTTTCCTTTTACTTTTCATAAGATCCTTTCTGTACTTGGACGTCCAAGTTCTTTAACTTTGCCTTACTCCAATTTTATCCCCTCATTAAGGAACAGATCCTTTGAACATGCCCTTTGAGAAGAATAGGACTTAGCGTTATCGTTATAATAATAATAATAATAATAATAATAATAATAATAATAATAATAATAATAATAATAATAATAGTAATAATAATAATGCTTCAAATATCTTATGGACAGCCACCAAAAGCAGACGCAAAATGATGAGAGCACATTCTTAGTTCCAAATCGTTGGGTGAGGTAATAATAAGTCCAATGTATTTAATTACCTTTTCAGCTTGCTTGTTTGTTTGTTTTTTCACTGCAGTCATTTGGAACACCAAATGCTCCCTTTTGCGTACCCTATAGCATCAAATATTGGGGGCTGTCTTTCAAAATAATTCTTGATACAGCATATCTGAGAGGGTTGCTTCCAAAACTACGTTTCACTTGGAGATTACAAGAAGCAGAGGTGGAAATATTAAGCTAAAACTATTTTGACGTAGAAATACTTTAACATTCTGTACTGGTTGGCTTGAACAGAAGAACTGTACTGTACTAGCAGGTTTGACATTAGTGGAAAAGAGAAGCTCACAGATAAATGGTCTGATCAAAACACACCCAAATGTGCACCATGATAATTCTAGAATCTTGTTACACACAGCAGTCCACAAGTATTAGTTATCTGGCAGCAAGCCACAAACTAACTGGAAAAGAAAAGACAGCACAATAAGAAGCTGGATATAAAAAAATCTTCAATAAAATCTTTGGATAATTCTTCAGACTCCCCAAATTTCAAAGGAAAGTGAACACTTGTCAACAGGTCGGGGAATAGTTCACCAAAACAGAGTTGTCTTCTATGAGTAATTCCTGGTAAGGGTCCTCTGCATATGTCCAAAACAATGAAAATTTATTTGAAAAGGACCACCTTTAGACTCTGGGCGAAGAGTGATGGATGCATTATGCTTGTAAATTAATAACATGGTGTTTCTAAAGGCATATGTCCTACATTGACTTTTTCATCCATAAACTCTCATTTTAAATACACACAAATCTACTCCATCTAACAAGTAGTCACAAACTATTGGATCATTTGGAAGTCCACCTAAATAAAGTAATAATTTACCAACCGTTTCAACAGCAAGATAAAGCGATAATGCTCTCATTCCTGTAACTATCAAATAAAGCAATAATGCACTCATTATTCCAGCTACTAAATAAAGCAACAATGCACTCACTCTTCTCACTAGTAAATAAAACAATAATGCACTCACACTCTTAACTACTAAATAAAGCAATAATTCACTCACTCTTCTCACTAGTAAATAAAACAAAATGCACTCACACTCTTAACTACTAAATAAAGCAATAATTCACCCATTCTTTCAACTGCTAAATAAAGCAATAATCCTACGAGGGTAATAGATTTCCATCTTGGTAAATAAAAGGTGTTGAAAAACTCCTTTTTCATCTTCAGTGATAATTATCATGAATTCACTTTTAGTACCTAGGCTATTATACCTAAGCTATTACTAGGAAGACTATGTTGATTATCTTCACAACTGATCTGTTTCATTCACTAATCTGATCCTGAACCAACTTCCTTAGATTCACATATGCCTAGTTTACAACAACTACTGGGTAGACGCCACTGATGAAAACCACGAGGCTCACCTCAACATTCACCCTGAGGTCACATGTAGACGGTAACAGCAACTGCACCATTTTGGACAGCAGCACTATTTCCTCCTGCCTGATACTTCCTGCTTGGCTGAGGTTGGGGAGATCCCATACAGCCCCATCTATGAGCGGCTTTCAGGTGTTCTTCTGGGAGGAGGAGGTACAGCAGAATGAAAGGAGTTGAAGTTGAGAGCTGAAAAGACGCTGCATAGAACATGATGTATAGCCAACAGTACACCACCTGAGGTGCATTGACAGCTGAAACCTCCTATGTAAAACAAAACTCAAGAAATGATATAACTAGTTTAACAAAAGTCAAGCGTGAATGAAACTAACTTATTTCTGGTATATTGATTCATTAGCATACAACCAACCTTGGTAATTGTAATGCCAAATAATCTATGAGCAACCAACCATGTTAGATAAACTGGAAGACTGTTAACTTGAGTGCCACCTTGTAGTATTCAATCAGTTAATCAGCTAAATAAATACAGCTTTTGATGAAAGTAGAAATCGAAATATATATACATTCATATATGTGTGTTTGTGTATGTGTGTAATTAATTCTAATAACCACAATGCCTTCTTAGCCCCTCGAATTTTACTCGCTTTTGTTGGATACACTTCTCACTACAAAGCATTGAGATCCAGGTGCAAGAAATTTGAAGCAGTTACGATGTTCAGTAGCGGGAAACGAACCAACGTCACCATAATCGTATGTTTCTGGTAAAAAGTGACCAGTAGAGTCTACATCGATATTTCAGCCTAAAAGCAATAAAAACGATTGCCCATTTGGCTACGATGGTGAGGATGCGTCTATTCCAGTTCCAATAGTTATATCTGAATTCGACAGGTATATGTATGTACATATGAGAGGCAATAGACCTTCTTGTACTTGGATCTCAAGGCTTTATAGTGACAAGCGTATCCAAAAAATCGCGAAGAATTCGAGGAGTTAAGACACACGCACACACACACACATATATATATATATATATGTGTGTGTGTGTGTGTGTGTGTGTGTGTGTGTATGTGTGTGTGTGTGTATAGGCCCAGTTGACAATAGATGTATGTAGAATACCACAGGAAAAATAATAGGCAGAAATTCTAACCGGGCGCTTTCGTCCTTTAATGAGACATTGTCGAGGCACAAATGAGATACAGTTGAAGAGAAAGTTACAAGGTAAACAAAAAGATCAAGAATACCAGATGGTTAATTGCCAAAAGGGTAAAAATCAAAGAGATAATCCAGGATAATCGGAGATCACACATTCAAAAACCAAAACAGACAACCATAAGAGAAACGGAAGCTTAGCCATATAAAGTCCAAAAACATTTATACAACTGAATATTGAAAACCTCATTAGTCTTATACGGTTATGTATCAACGATGGTAAATTTTGTTTTAATAGTGAATTTTTTGTTTAAAACTTTGCCATGGCTATAGGTAATCCCTTATCTCCTGTCCTTAACAATATTTACAAGGAATTTTTTTTTTACAAAACTCTTACCAAGAATTTTGCCCCAAAAAGTTATATGGTTTAGTAATGTGGTTGATATTTTCTGTATTTGGCCAGTTCACGAAAATTTCTGATTAAGCTTCAACTTTCTTGATGTAACAGTTCATAGAAATGATAGAAATTTCGCCTTTTCATTCTTTCGAAAAATACTAACATTGCCTCTTTTGTTCATTATTATTCCAATCACCATCAAAATGTTATATTCTGTTTTTTATGGGATGTTCTTAAGGGTTCTGCGTGTCTGTAGCCCCCAGTTTATTGACGCCGAGATCAAAACTATTTATGATATTGCCTTGAAACTTCAATACCCAAGGACTTTTGTAGATGTGGCATGGAAAAGAGCTAGAAAAACATTTTATTTAATTAATGACAAACTTGAATTTAGTAAACATAACATTCTCAAATTACCCTATGATGAAAGGTTATTAGAAATTCCAAGAATTTTGAGGCTTTTCAACATAAATGTTGTTTTCAGCAATATCAATGTTAAGGGTTTAGTTATATAAAAATCTCCTAAAGATGTTTCTGGCTGCATCTATGAAATTCCTTGTGATAAGTGTGATAAAATATATTACGGGCAAACTGGAAAATCATTTTCACAAATCAAACAGTACCAATATTTAGTGAGAACTGGTCAAATATGGGAGTCAGGCAATATCCTTGATACCGTGTAGCGACACAGTTAAAAGGAATATCATTGAATCTTGCTTCATCAAATCAAATAATGGAAGTGCTCTAAACTTAAGTCTTGGTTTGCTTCAACTCGATGCCTTCATAATTAAAAAAAGTTGTAGCGAAATATAAGCAACAAAATTAATAATTCTGTTGTATAGATGTTTTTGGGCTTTGTATAGCTAAGCTTCCGTTTCTCTTATGGTTGTCTGTTTTAGTTTGTGAATGTGAGATCTCCGATTATTCTGGATTATCTCTTTGATTTTTACCCCTTTGTCAATTAAACATCTGGTATTCTTGATCTTTATGTTTTCCTTGTAACTTTCTTTTCAACAGTATCTCATTTTTGCCTCGACAATCTCTCATTAAAGGACGACAGCGTTCTGTTACAATTTCTGCCTATTAATTTTCCTGTGGTATTCGATTATATCATGAAGTCACGTGCATTTACTGTGATTTTGAAGCATATATATTAATAATATAATATATTATATAATTATATATATGTATAATATAGTAAATTATATATATATATATAATATATATATATATATATATATATATATATATATTGATAATGCATTACAACCTTCTTAAAGACAGATGAGCACCTTACATCCTCATGAGAGAAAGACCGCTCCATAGTTTGGCAGTATAAGGGATAAAACTTACACTTCCACGGGGTCAATGTGACATAACTGAATATTGATTATGTTGCTCAGGGCAGCAAGTAGCACGCACTTATATCCGAGGAATGATAGATACAGAAGAGAACGAGAAAACTTACTATAAAATAAAATAAAAATAATGAATTAATAAATTAATGAATATGTAGAAGAAATGTAAGTAAACTGTGTAATGTATATACATACATACGTACATACATACATACATATATATATATATATTATATATATATATATGTGTGTGTGTGTGTGTGTGTGTGTGTGTGTGTGTGTGTGTGTATGTGTGTGTGTGTCTGTGTATTTACACGTGAGTGGATGCTCGTGTGGCAGCTTTCAGTAAGCATTAGATGTCATCATTTATCAATTAACGAAGAGAAAAATATTCAACTCTACGAGGCAACTGCAAATAAAGTTTCCGCATCTGCTGTCAGCAAGATCGGCATATACAGGTAACCAGTATGATATGAGAAAAGGAATGATTAAACGATTTGATAAAAAAAAAAAAATAGAAATAAATAACTTCACGAAAAAAAAACATAATTTTAATTTACCCGTTTCAGGAAATTTTTTTTTTTTAATACATGTCAAGAATTATACAACTTTATATATTTATACATGTACATATAATTCATATATATATATATATATATATATATATTATATATATATATAGATATATATATATCTATATATATTAAATATATATATATATATAATATATATATATATATATATATATATATATATATAGATATATATCAATAGAAGGATTCACAGTAATATCCTTGTTTATCAAGATAAAATATATTTATGGAAATATATACAAAGCCTAAAGCTTTCGTCCATCCTCCTGTGGTCTTGATCACTAAGTCCACAGGAGGATGGACGAAAGCTTTAGGCTTTGTATATATTTCCATAAATATATTTTATCTTGATAAACAAGGATATTACTGTGGATCCTTCTATTGATTTCTTAGAAGCACGATACGGTGTTTTTATATTGCATATATATATATATATAATAGTATATATATATATTATATATATGATATATATATATATATAATATATATATATATATATATAATATAGTCTCAGTAATTGGGCGGCTACTTGGAAATCTTAGCTTGATGATGAATAATAGTGCCAAGACTAGGAAGAACATTCTTTAATATTACGAGCTTTCGAGGTTTAAAACCTCATTTTCAGGCTGAAAAAATGACAAGGATGAGAAATCACTAAAAATTACATTAAAATGAATTGTCTGATTAAAAGCTTCAGTAAAAACATAAAATAAAACGAACATCACATACAAACTAAAAATTAAACATTACGAACAAACTAAAACAAAACGCAAATCATACAAAAACATAAATAAAAATAAGAATAATATGAAAGGTAAACAAACTACACTCAAAAATAATAAAATGGCTAACGACCCACTTTGTGTACCTACTATGAAACTATATGATAGCTAGTTGAATACCGGACGAGTTGTTGTTCAATTCCGGTTTCATTTATTTCTGTTTTTGTATGATTTGCGTTTTGTTTTAGTTTGTTCGTAATTTTTAATTTTTAGTTTGTATGTGATGTTCGTTTTATTTTATGTTTTTACTGAAGCTTTTAATCAGACAATTCCTTTTAATGTAATTTTTAGTGATTTCTCATCCTTGTCATTTTTTCAGCCTGAAGATGAGGTTTTAAACCTCGAAAGCTCGTAATATTATTCATCATCAAGCTATATATATATATATATATATATATATATATATATATATATATATATATATATATATATATATATATTATATATATATATATATTATATATTCTGAAAATATTCCATCTTATTGTTTCCACTTCGGTATTGAAGAGATTTCGTGGAAGTGACTCCACTGCTCAGTATTCCGATATGCCAAGCATTTTCGAAGTAATAAGTCTTGCCTCTGTGAGATCTGAACCATCTGCTGCGTTTTACGTTTCTTGTATAAATAGGAGATTGCTATCAGCTGGTGTTGCATTAGAACCCTTGCAGCCAAGATGGAGAAAATAATCTTGCTATTGGGTAAGAAAACTCTTATTTCTAAGCCGTGAATTTATACGTACGTACGCAAATACGTAATTTGCATATGCGTGTGATCGTATATGATATATAATAATATACACACACACACACACACACACACACATATATATATATATATATATACTGTTAAGATATATAGTAGGGTATAGATAGTAATAGATATTTATAGGCTGTATATAAGTTATATAATTGTATATAATATATATATATAGATATATATATATATATATATATATAGTATATATTGGAGTAGGGAGACTCGTTCTGTCTTTTATCCATTTACTTAGCGCCGACGTTTCGTATCAGCTTGATAAATTGGGATTACACATCAATGCGTATAAGTAAAAAGATACACAATGTTTACCAACACCATAATTAAAAACTTTTTAATAAATTAAGAATAAAAGCAGAATAAACCAGAAACACAGAATAACAGTGAAAGGGCTAGGAGCGAATACAAAGAAACAATTTAATTAAAAAATAAAAAAATAATAATATATATATATATATAATAATCATAATAATAATAATAATAACCACCAGTCATCTTCCACCCAACTATTTATTGCCTAATTACCTGTTGCTTGTTTACAACCCCCTCCATAACAATTTTTCGTGTCAGTTCTCCTTACGCTACTGCTGTGGGTAGGTGTCTTGTTCGTTCATTCTTATTATTATTATTATTATTATTATTATTATTATTATTATTATTATTATTATTATTGTTGTTGTTGTTGTTGTTATTATTATTATTATTATTATTATTATTATTATTATTTTTTTTTTTTTTTTTTTTTTTTTTATTAATTTGTTTCTCTGTATTCGCTCTTAGCCCTTTCACTGTTATTCTGTGTTTCTGGTTTTATTCTGTTTTTATAATTAATTTATAAAAAGGTTTTTAATTACGGTGTTGGTAAACATTGTGTGTATCTTTTTACTTATACGCAATTGATGTGTAATCGTTTCAGCCTGGAAAATGTATCAAGCTGATACGAAACGTCGGCGCTAAATAAATGGATTAAAGACAGAAAGCGTCTCCCTACTCCAATATGTTTATGCTTGAGTAATTGCTCCTGTCTTCATACTTATATATATACATATATATATATATATATATATATATATATATATATATATATATATATATATGTATATGTATATATATATATATATATATATATATATATATATATATATATATATATATATATTGTAAATATGTACATATATATATATATATATATATATATATATATATATATATGTGTGTGTGTGTGTGTGTGTGCGTGTGGATGTAGTCATAAATGTATGTATATATATATATATAATATATATATATATATATATATATATATATATATATCTAATAAAAGGAGCCCATAAAAACACCAAAATGTAGAGAGAAAAGTACTATATTTCAGAGACTGCTGTCTCTCTCTTCAGGTATATGAATGAGAAAAGTTTACAGAAAAGGTGGTATTTATACCAAGAGATCCGTCCACAAGTAAACCAATTTAGGTCACCCCCGCTGATAATCTTCCTTTAATCTTCTTAAGCGTTGGTTGAATGAACACATCGTCGACGACATCTGAGATCCAGGCCCCTTTTGAGATGTTCATTACCTGCTTCTCTTTTATTAAGGCCGATTCCATCATTTGACTCTTGTACCGGCAGTTGCTGCTATAAATTACACGTGACATATTCCAGTCTATTCTATGGTTATGTTCATTTATATGGTTGAAAATAGCCGAGTTCTGTTGTCCATACCTAACTGACCGTTTGTGTTGTATTAATCTCTGGGGAAGTGATTTACCTGTAAATCCGATGTAAGATTGGTCACAGTTCTGGCATGGGATCTCATATACCCCAGAGTCTTTGGGAGATGTCTTTTGTTGGACGTTAATCAGGGATTTGGCTAAGGTATTTGGGTAGGTAAATGCAAAAGGGTTGGATTTCCCAAGGGTGTGGGTTATTCTCTTAATCGTCTCCAGGTGAGGAATTTTTATTTTATTGTTAGGTGTGTCTCTGGTCTTGTCTTTAGGGGGTCGGTAGAAAATTACGTTTGCATCTAATAACGTATTTTCATTCGGGGAATCATTCTACAAGCAAAAATTCGGGTGTAGTATGGGTAGTCCTTTAAGTCCGGTTTTAGCCAATCTGTACATGGAATACTTTGAAACTACAGTAATAAATGCAATAAAACCGAAAAACATGCTGTGGATGAGATACGTGGATGACATCCTAACATTTTGGGATAATAAGTGGGGTAATTTTAATGAATTCCTCTCAAAATTAAACGCATTAGTGCCCAGCATCAAATTTAAAGTTGAATGGGAAACAGACAACAAAATTCCTTTTCTTGATGTTTTAATAATCAGAGACACGACAGAATACAAATTTACCATATACAGAAAACCAACGTTCTCACTTTCATATATTCACTACTTTAGCTATCACGACATTTCTATCAAGATAGGTGTAACTAGCAACCTATTCTTAAGAGCCTTACGAATTTGTTCCCCAGGTTTCCTGGAAAAAGAATTCGAACTAATTCGCAAGCAACTTTCATCTTTAAAGTATCCTGACCATATAATTGAGAAAGCAATTCAAAAAGCAAACGTAATTTTCTACCGACCCCCTAAAGACAAGACCAGAGACACACCCAACAATAAAATAAAAATTCCTCACCTGGAGACGATTAAGAGAATAACCCACACCCTTGGGAAATCCAACCCCCCTGCATTTACCTACCCAAATACCTTAGCC
Source organism: Macrobrachium nipponense (assembly GCF_015104395.2). Taxonomy (NCBI): domain Eukaryota; kingdom Metazoa; phylum Arthropoda; class Malacostraca; order Decapoda; family Palaemonidae; genus Macrobrachium; species Macrobrachium nipponense. The sequence continues at coordinate 18,573,703 of NC_061109.1, read as the reverse complement.
AAATCCCTGATTAACGTCCAACAAAAGACATCTCCCAAAGACTCTGGGGTATATGAGATCCCATGCCAGGACTGTGACCAATCTTACATCGGATTTACAGGTAAATCACTTCCCCAGAGATTAATACAACACAAACGGTCAGTTAGGTATGGACAACAGAACTCGGCTATTTTCAACCATATAAATGAACATAACCATAGAATAAACTGGAATATGTCACGTGTAATTTATAGCAGCAACTGCCGGTACAAGAGTCAAATGATGGAATCGGCCTTAATAAAAGAGAAGCAGGTAATGAACATTTCAAAAGGGGCCTGGATCTCAGATGTCGTCGACGAAGTGTTCATTCAACCAACGCTTAAGAAGATTAAAGGAAGATTATCAGCGGGGGTGACCTAAATTGGCTTACTTGTGGACGGATCTCTTGGTATAAATACCACCTTTTCTGTAAACTTTTCTCATTCATATACCTGAAGAGAGAGACAGCAGTCTCTGAAATATAGTACTTTTCTCTCTACATTTTGGTGTTTTTATGGGCTCCTTTTATTAGATGGAATTCTGTTGTTACAGAACATTTTTATCCGTCTATATAATATATATATATATTATATATATATATATATATATGTATATATATATATATATATATATATATATAAATATCTATATAATATATATATATATAAATATAAATGTGTGTATATATATATATACATATATATATATATGCGTCTCTATACGTATGTATGTACCCACACATACACACACAAGCGCGCCCACACACACGCACATATATCTACATATATATATATATGTGTGTGTGTGTGTACTATATATATATATATATATATATATATATATATATATATATATATATAATATCAACTAGACACCACGAACCTCTATCAAATAATATTTGAAAATAAACAGAATCACAAGCCTTCATTATCAACATTTATGCCTTTACTTTAACCATTCTAAAAAAATTATCAGATCTAATTATCATTCATCTGGAAGCACAAAAACGCTATAACTATATATTTTTTGCTTTGTAAAGTCATCCTCAAATATCCCTTCCTTCACTCTTTTTCATTTAGAAAAAAAATTTTTTTTTACTTTTGAGTTCTTTCATGATCAAGCATTGCCTCGAATATGGAAATGGTAATTGAACTAATCTTGTATCTTATAATCGATATGCTATCAGAAGACGAGTACGGTTATTGTTATTGTAATCTTTTTATTCTTTTCTAATTCTCAACAGCCATCTGCGGTCTTCTCTTCAGCATTCCAGCGAATGCACAAGGTAAGAGTAAAAGGTTCCTATTTGCTAACTTATTGGCAGACTCGAGTAATCACGAGAAGATGAAGTAACTAAGCCTATTTTTACAGTACATCTGTTGAATAAACGCGTATGACAAGTAAATAAAAATCTTCTTCAATGATTTCCGGACCATTTATGAAAAAGGTGTTATACTCATTACCGCTATTTAGAATAAATGAAGTGAGGGTAACGCCGAATAACGTTGGCCTGTGTCCTGCGCTCTACACATGCACAGAATCAACCGCCCAGTTTACTAAGGTAGTCGTCGTTATGACACAATAGAGTTTAAGACAATTGATAAAAATAACGCTTTTGAATGAAGTATATGTCAACTTATTCATTTTGCTTTTGAATCGAGAGGTGCCCAGGCGGTTCAAAATCACATTAAAATGAATAATATTCCAAAGATTGCTTGCAATAAAATCTGTAGGATGGATTTGCAAGCAAACGCTGTACGTCCGGAATGTCGGAAAGGGTCTAACATTACTGATCATCTCCTTACTAAGTTTGAACTCCATAGATACAGCAGTTTTCTAGATAAGAGCATCAAGACTCTGGCTTTGGAGCGATGGAGAAGTTACAATCAAAATCAACTCTTTTTTTTTTTCTGATGTAATTTGTGTTTCCTAATTGTCAAAGATGTTGAGTTAACGCACTAAAGTGCCAGAGTGGAAACACTTGAACTGTCTGAATTTAAGGGCTGAGGTTTTTCAGTTCACCGGCGTGTGAGCTACCCAACTACTGGGCAAAAAACGCCAGCAAATAGATTCAGTTTCCCATAACCCCACAGAGTTCAAGTCTAGCTTCAAGTTCATGATGACGGGTGCTTTGACCCCAGTGGCTTAGCCACCCCGATGAACTTGCCAAATCTACATCATAATTAAAGTGTCCACAGTAGCCATGACAACTTTCGAGTCAATGTTTAGTCTCACGACGATTTTTCAAGTTTTTCGTCAGACTGTCTGTCTTCCAACAAATATTACAGTCTCTCTCTCCTCTCTCTCTCTCTCTCTCTCTCTCTCTCTCTCTGCAAACTTTCCCTGACTGTACTTTATATCACTCCACTAGAGTTGAAAATCTTGCTCCTAAATTTCAAAGTTTCTGGTGATATTGCTCAATATATATCAGAAATATTATAGAGAGGATTGATCTGACTGTTGTTATCAAGCTGTCTGACAAGAGGATCTGTGCTCATAAGTTAAAATGAACAGTGACCAAAATAATACCTGTAGAAAGCAGACAGGACGCGCAGGAAGAGTTTGGGATAAGTTACTGAGTCAATCATTCCAGAAAGGAGAAGTAAGAGGAAAAAAACTTGCTGAATCTAAACGCTTTAGTCTTATAAAAGTGAGATTTGCCGATGTGAAATACTCGATCTCTCAGGAACATGTAACCTGGATGCTTAAGATATTGAAGGAAGTGAGATATGTAATCATTATTGTTGAAAGTGATTATCATTATTATTTCAGTAGATTAAAATCTATTCACAGGGAACTAGCACACCACAGGAGTCATTGACTTGAAATTTAAGCGTCCAAAGAATGTTGGTTTCAACCTCCCACTGCAGACCCCACACTGCAGCGGTAACTGATCATGATACAGAGCTAGTGATTTTTCATCACCCTGGGGGAGGCGCAAACCCACGACATCTGAGGGGCATGCCACGACACTAACAACTAAGGAGACAGAGAAATTAAGTAGAAACTATGACCTACAACAGCAGGAACAGACAGGGTACATTATACTCGATTTTTTTCCATCTGTCCACCCGCCTGTGGTGCTCGCTCATGGTACCACTGCGTCCCAAGCTTTAAATAGTTACGCTTTGTATAAGTTTTAGGTAAATAAAAGGATATCTGGGTGTACATTTGCAACTGGAAAGTATTTAAATAATTTACTGTATGTGAAATACACAGTTAATATTCGAAATAGAATATTGTTATTATTGTTGAATGTAAGCTGCCTTTTCTTAGGGCCGAATGAAACAGCTAGACGCAGTGGCGGGAAAAGTGCTAAAGCCCACTTTATAAAAATTAAAAGTATATACTGATATACTTAAGTGTAATGAAGTAACACGTAGCTTAGTAGCAGAGTAGGTGTGGTCAAATAAAATTGACATCTTGCCATAGTGAACAGCGAGAGAAGCAATTTTCCCGCCACAGCGTCTGGCTGTTCCATTCACCACCCCGAAAAGGCAGCTTACATTCAACAATAATAACAATATTCTATTTCGAATATTAACGGTGTAATTCACATACAGTAAATTATTAAAACACTTTTCAGTTGCAAATGTACACCCAGATATTTTTTTATTTACCTGAAACTTACACATAGCTTAACTTTTTAATGCCCGGGACGCAGTGTTGCCATGTGCAAGCACCACAGGCGGGTGGACAGATGGAAAAAACCGAGTATAGGAAGTCTTGAACAAAGACAACGAAAAGAGTCGAGGGACCAGAACGCTGGGCAACAGTGCTAGAGGTCGAGTGACTTTGCATCGCTAAGGTCTCACTTTCATGAAAAACTACAAAACAAGTCTACAGTGAAAACAAGTAAATTCATAAGCAGGATATTTAGCCAACAAAGCCTTATGCCAGACAGTGTCAAATCTCTAAGCGATAACCAGAGCAATAGCTGAATGACTCACGAGGTGAGAAACTAGGTCCATAGAGTGTGAGTCCATCTAAACAACCTGTAGGGGAGTAGTGACACCAGTGCCCCTCACGCAGTGGCACTGTAGGCATTACTTAAGGCTCTTCACAGTGCCCCTTTGGCCCCTTGTTATATTTCCTTTTACTGTATCTCATTTCATATTCTGTTTCTTCCATCTTACCTACCACCCTCTCCTAACATTGAGGTTTCCTTCTGTCACAACTTGCAAAACCTTTCTACCCTCAACTTCCCTTTCAGTGCTGAACGACTTCATAGGTCCCAGCACTTGGCCTTAGGCCTAGATTTTACATTCCACTCTGTCTGAGTCAATACGAATCCCCAAATCACCTCATTCTTCACTCTCTCTCTTCTCTCCCAGCATGCACGATGCCCTTCGAACCCATAGGGACCCAGTGCCTCTACGTAGACTCCCTGGAACATGGGAGCTTCTACGACATGAGGCTCTACTGCGCCAAGCAGGGCACCGGAGGTAAACTAGTCAAGATCCCGGATGCTTCGCAACTCGAAGCTATCATCACATACATCCTCGACAAAGGTGAGACTAACTACAGTGAGGCCTCTTCTTTTTCGGCTGAGCAGGCATTTGTATTCTCATAATTTTTTGTTTTATATAATAGCGTGCTGGATATTGATCATATGATTACATAATTAATAGTGGTGGTTGTATGCTCGACTCAATTTTATTTTAGAGCGGTATTTTAGCCCAGTCTTTCGATATTGAGCATTTGTATGTTAATATGCCTGTAAAACAACAGCAATCAGTGTACAATTCAGCTTTTAGTGTCTCAATAGGTAAAGTTACGGAGGTGAATAGCTTCCATTGACTGAGATGGTTCTAAATGCTACATATTTAAGTTTGTGCATAAATGAAGATGGAAAATTGCTGATAAAAAAATACCTATGATTTTTGTCTGGTGAAAGTAAGATGGAAGAAAGAAACTATGAACGGAGGTTCAGTTAAAGGGATGAAAGGAGTGGCAGCTAGGGGCCTCTTGAAGGGACACCGCAATGATCCATCAATAATGCCTACAGAGCACCATGTGAAGTGCACTGATGGTATTTGATAGCGCAAAGGAAGCGTTTGACTTCTTCCAGAAAATGGGAAATTCTAAAAGATAGAAAATGGGAACCACTTAGAAAAGAAAATGGAATCCACATACAATACAGTATCGTTGTCCACTGTTAACTAGACTTTTCCACCTCATCTTGTCAATACAGGCCTAGATCACTACCACTACTGGATAGACGCCACAGATGAAGACCACGAGGGTGTTTTCACCTGGGGGGACGGAACACTTGTGCCCGAGGGAGCACCCTTTTGGAAATACGACTGCGACGGGGCATTCACCCTGAGGCCCCACATAGATGGCAACAGCAACTGCGCCATACTGGACAGCGAGTACTACTTCCTTCTGTCAGACACTTCCTGTCTGGGAGATGTCGGGGAGATTCAATACAGTCCCATTTGTGAGCAGGTGTGAAGACATCAATAAGAATTGTTTCATTGTCTGCATTAACTTTATGCTAGTCTTATTGCATTATTTTGATTTTTGATCCAATTACTTTCTTTTTTTTTGTATCTAAAATAAACAGGATTACAGTTCATTGTTTTGTTTGTTTCGATCCACTAATTTTTCTATCTCATAAAAAATGGGAAAGTACGATAAATTAACATATACTTCATAATTTTATCCAATGTCTTTGATTAGCATTTTTTTAGAAAAATATAGCCATGGAGCTTACCTGCTCAAGCGTTTGTTTATTTTCCTTTATAACTTTAAAGTGATCTCATCCTGGCAATAAATTCAAGCTTTGAAATGAAGAGTTCCAGAAAAACAATTTCGCCTTTTAAATAGGAAATCCAGAGCTTTTATTATTATTAATTATAAAGAAGATGAACCCTATTCATGTGGAACAAATCCACAGGGGCCATTAACTTGAAGTCCAAGCTTCAGTAGAATATGGTGTAACAATATATACGTATATATATATATGTATTTTTTTCGTTTATCTGAGAATCAACAATGATCTTGGAACAATAAGAAAAAAAAAGTTATTCCATTCTTCATAAACGTCACAATAACCTATGATGGTTTAGCGTCTTGGAGAGATGAACCTCATGATCATCTACGTTAACTTTCCTTGTAAAGGATTCAAGGCGTGATCCAACCTCCATCTTACACGAGGCACGTGCAAGATTTTCCCCTCGCGCATAAGTTGTAAACATTATATTCCTAATTTCGCATAAATTAAAACGTGCTAAAATCTACGGTCAAACAGAACTTTGTTTCACCAACGAAAATTAAACATGCACATTATTTATGTTTTGCATTTTCATCCTAATAAATCAGTCAAATAAATCATATATATCCTATCCTAAAATTCCTGTGTCTTAAACTCAACACAAAACACCTTTTCCAGGCCTTTTCTGGCTCTTCCATAGACCTTTCCTACCCTCCCAACGACGACAACAACAAAAAAGTAGTTTGTAGACTTACTCGCCGAGTAAGCGAAAATTGTATCGGCAACAATACTACACGGATGAAAAGACTCTCTGATGTTCCCTTCGTTACTTAATACATGCGAAGTTTATGAAAGAAATGAAATGTCATCGTGCACAATGACATTCTGAGACGCCTCACAAACACTCCCCGCTACCACTCCGCCACACAGATGTTCATAGAAAACCACCTGGACAATTTAAAAATTGTTGTTAGGCGAACAATGTCCAGTCTGGTAACCCGAGTGAGAAACAGCAGCAACTCGCTCATACAAAGCATCCTAAGGAGTGAAGCAAGAAGAAAATCTAAATTGTGGGAAAGATGGGAAAATGAGGCCTTTGTCCCATAAAGAACTTAATCTCTGTATTGCAAGATGTCATCTGCAGTTTTTGTCATTATTGCATTTATTGCTGATATTCAAATTTTTTATTATTACTGTGATTACTATCAAGTTAAAGTTTTATTTACATTTAATTTATGTATTTAGCCCTCTGGACCTGACTACTGTAACCACCTAAGGTCTCTAGTTGAAATTTAAGTTATATAATATGTGCACTAACTGTTATTACTCTCAATGCATTTTTTTTTTCTCACCAATATTATTACTGTTATTACCAGTATGATGATTGCTGGCTTTTGTGCTACCTCAGCTATTTTGTGGATAAGTGCCGATTATTCATTTTCTTTTTCTATTTTATCATGCCTCATGTATCTAGATTGTGTATGTTTCTGTCTGTATTTTGTATATTCAATGTATATGGCCCTGAGCTGAAATAAAACATATTATTAGTTTTTTATTATTTTTTTTTTTTTTTTTTTTTTTTTTTATTTTTTTTTTTTTTTTTTTTTTTTTTTTTGCTTTATCACAGTCCTCCAATTCGACTGGGTGGTATTTATCGTGTGGGGTTCCGGGATGCATCCTGCCTCCTTAGGAGTCCATCACTTTTCTTACTATGTGTGCCGTTTCTAGAATCACACTCTTCTGCATGAGTCCTGGAGCTACTTCAGCCTCTAGTTTTTCTAGATTCCAGTTTCAGGGATCTTGGGATCGTGCCTAGTGCTCCTATGATTATGTTATTATTATTATTATTATTATTTTATTATTATTATTAGTTATTATTATTATATTATTATTAATCTAATGAACCCAATTAAGAACTTTTTAATTTGCAAAGAATAACCTGGTTTACCACCTCCCCTATTTCAAGAACACCCAATACATTTGTATCCCGTTACAAGTGTATGCCAATTGTGGAATGGACAACCCTAACCCACTCCCACTCACCCTCCCTCCCTCCCTCCCATTTGTGGTCATAGGTGGCACATGGAACTATGAACATGGAATGGACATGCGCGTATAAATGCATTGACGCTGATTGCCACTGCGCGGCACCATTGGAAAGGGTGGAGATTATGTTGAATTAAGCTATTAAAACACAGTCTTGCAGACGCTTTTTTCACTCTGTCGTCCTTAATTTTCCACCGATTTTAATAAACACAGGCTCATTGGAAAGCTCTTGAAAGTCCCTTTTAAATGAATAAAATTAAGTGTGTAGAAAATACGGCGCTGCGGTTTAAGTAAAGATATCCAGATATGCATTTTACCTGGGTTCGCTTTTTTACTCTACTGTTCCAAATTTTTAAATATAAATCTTAATAAATTTATCACCAGTTAAAAGCTTTTGAAAAGCACTTTCCAATGAAGCATGAATATGTGCTGAGACTGAGAGATTTCATATCTTTGACATGAGGTTGTGTAATAAATTTTACCTTAAAGTCTGTTGAACCCCTCATATTTAATATCCTTCTAAGTATCAAAGTCTTCATGCTGTACTTTGCATTTTATGCACTACCTGGGTCTTCCATGTCACCTAGGGATTAACCCTTTCACCATGACACAATGGATCTAAGTTGTAATTATGCTGACTTATGCTTATTGCTTACTTGTATCAGTCATTATTACAAAAAGAAACACAATTGTTGATATAAATCATTTATTTTTACAGATCACTTATTAATGTTAGTCTTATTAATACTAAAAATTTTAGGTCTATTTTAAATGTATTATCATGTAAACAGAAATTACAAGAGTGCATAATGTGTAGCTACTACTAAATTTGCTTTAACATAATGCAACAAATGTCATAGATGACAAAATATTGTCATGGAAAATCAAGAGATTACACCCCAATATGGCGAGGTGGGCATTGTGATACAAAACTCTCTCCACCCTTTGCAATGGAGGCATGCTGCGCACGGCGATTTCGCCGATGTCCATTCCATGTTTATAGTTCCATATGGGTCCTCCGGTGTTCTTACAGATGTCATTCATTGCATATATTGCTGTGGTACGAAGTTAGTTTTTTTTTTTCTCTCTCTCTCTCTCTCTCTCTCTCTCCCTTACTCTTTTTTTCTCTCTCTACCTTCCACTTTCTCTCTCTCTCTCTCTCTCTCTCTCTCTTTACCTTCCTTATTCTCTCTCTCTCTCTCTCTCTCTTTCCTCTATCTCTCTCTCTTCTCTCTCTCGTCTCTTTTACTTCTCTCTTCTTCTCTATCTCTCACCTTCTCTATTTTCTCTCTCTCTCTCTCTACCTTCTTTTTTTCCTCTCTCTCTCTCTCTCTCTCTCCTCTCTCTCTCTCTTTTTTTCTCTCTCACACACCACACCTTCCTTCTCTCTCTCTCTCTCTCTCTCTCTCTCTCTCGCTCCTCTCTCTCTCTCTCTCTCTCTCTCTCTCTCTATCTATCTATCTATCTATCTATCTATCTCTCCCTGGCGTAGAAACTGCTATTCCTCAAATGGTATAATTCTCCGCCAAATCCCTCAGTCAACACATTCCTACAGAAATTAGGATATAAGCAACAGACAAGGGTCATATAACACGAAAATAGGGAGGAATGGAGACAAGAAGGGCATATCCGCCCTTAAAACATCTTCCAAAATAAATTACAAAATGAAAATTCAATGAATGTTTGAAAAACCTGGAAAATAGCTAAAGTAAAAACAGCGACCCCAACTGGTGATTAAGCTGAGAAATTAGACGAGGAAGAAGAAGAAGAAGAATATATCCTATAACTAGACGACCGGGAAAAGAATAAGGACTTTTGGCTATAGTAGATTCACATCAGCCGTGCATCTGATGTCTAGGCCAGTTCCTTACGATGCTCCTGATTGGCTGTTGATAAACCAATCATAGGGCTGGAAACTCAGTCTTTCTCGAGAGTTCACATAGGCAGGACTTATGTTCCACCTCTCCTGAGGGCTACTTTTGAAAGACGTATCCCTCAGGAGAGGTGGAACTATACATCCTGCCTATATGAACTCTCGAGAGAGGAATTAGTTTCCAGCCCTGAGATTGGCTTATCAACAGCCAATCAGGAGCGTCGTAAGGAACTGGCCTAGACATCAAATGCACGGTTGGTGTGAATCTACTATAGTGCCTCTCGGGCGGCGAACGTCAGCCGGGAGACCCCAAGTCCTCACCATGACGTCACTCGAGGTGGTCACCTCTGGTAGACAGTCTCACTATTCACTCCCTGACGGGGAAGCGAACTCTATCCCCCAGATTTCGAGACCAGAACGCTAGCAACTGTAGCACCTCAGTGGTGTGATTAGTATGGTCTTGGCCTGCCACTTCGGTGGCCGAGAGTTCGATTCTTGGGCATTCCATTGAAGAGTGAGAGATGTGTATTTCTGGTGATAGAAGTTCACTCTCGACGTGGTTCAGAAGTCACATAAAGCCGTTGGTCCCGTTGCTGAATAACCACTGGTTCCATGCAACGTAAAAACACCACACAAACAAACAAACAACTGTAGTACTGGCCAAGTCATCTGAGAAGGTGAAAGAGATACTAGCAATGAAAACATGGTCAACTCACGTTTCAGTTTTCTGTTAAAGGAAACTACTGAGATGGCTATTTGTCTGTCCGTCCTCACTCTTTCTGTCCACCCTCAGATCTTAAAAGCTACTGAGGCTAAAGGGCTGCAAATTGGTATATTGATCATCCACCCTCCAATCATCTAACATACCAGATTGCACCACTGGGCCGTGGCTGAGAGTCTCATGGGCTGCAGCTCTTTTTGCTCGCAACACTAAGCTAGTGTGCCGTTTTCTGGTACAAGATTTAATGCTTCTCAGTTTGTGAGAAGTTGTATCTTTTGGCTGTGCAACTAAAATGTGGAATAGCTTCCTTTGAGAAGTTGTGGTGTCCAAATATTTAAACGAAGAGCAAATTCATTCCTGTTTTCCGCTACTGACATCAACTGAATTTCGGGTGTATCCTTTCATTTGTGACAAGCTTGTTGGCGAGCGTTACTTGCGCTGGAACCCGGCGCTGCTGCTGTCTCCCCTTCCCTCCCGATCCCCTAGCTACCACGTCCCCACCCGGAGCGGACAAAAAGGTTTTCAGGAAGAGGGTGGATGTCTCCCCAACCCTCCCGTTTCTCACCTACGCCCGATCAAACCAGAGAAAGTATCTGATTACATTCATTCCGTTTCAGAGAGAGAGATAGAGAGAGAAGAAGGGAGAGAGAGAGTATGCAATAAAATTCATTCCGTCAGAGAGAGAGAGAGAGAGAGAGAGAGAGAGAGAGAGAGAGAGAATGTCAAAGCTTCAAACATGAAAAACTACATTTCACTAAAAGATTTATGAAAGAGCAAAAGATAACACAATCAAACTTAGAACAAATACAACGCAATCTTAAAATTCCTTAAAAACAAAAAACAAAAAACAAAAAGTACGTAATGAAAGAAGTCTACCTAAACATATTTATGAATGACAGAAAACACTCCCTAAACAAACATACAGCACAAACGCCTAGGTCTTACCTACCCATACACACACACACACACACACACTCACACACACAAACACCCACACACATACACACACCCACACATCCTATCAAAGCCGTATCAAGCAATTCCGTTAGCGTGAGAATGGCACTGTCCTGTCTTCAATAGAAATCAGAAAAAAAAAAAAAAAAAAAAGTTCTAGCCTTCGCGATCCGATAGAGAGAGAAATGAGGTATTTTCAGCATGGTGGGAATCTATGCACGTGTCTTCAATGATACGATGGACATTTTCATCTTCTTCAGCTCTCTCTCTCTCTCTCTCTCTCTCTCTCTCTCTCTCTCTCTCTCACTTTTGTTTGAAAGTCAATTTTTGTTGGAGGGCAAATCCAGTCTTTTACACGCGATGTCTTTGCGTTAGCAGTCCTTGAAGGAATAGATCATTCCTGGAGGAATTCAAAGGCTGTCTCCTACGACCTTGACCTGACCCTCCCATGATCACTTGTATTACAAGAAAACAGCAGTGAAGGTCAGTCCTCATTCTGATAGGTATTTTTCGCCCTTGCCATTAACAAAATATATAAAACAAGGTATATAGAATGTGGGGCCCATATTCTATATACCTTGTTTGAACTGCGGCGTCACCGGAATAATGTATTCATAAATGAGTATTTTATTGATAAATTTCCTTCCATTCCACCATCAAAGTGAATTGAATAGATGCCGTTGAATAAGAAAATAAGGAATTAATATAATCAGTTACTGAAATATCACGAGTTCTGCTGCCTTTAAGAACTCAACAAAAGAGCGAAAACTGGAAAACAGTGAAACTCTGGGATAATCATTATCCACTCTTACTACTGTAGAATTCAGGGTTAAAGAGGAAATAAAATTAAGAGAACGTAAAACCTGCAAGACCAGGTCCCTCTAGATGTCCTAATTATGCTAGGGAAGGTCCTTGGCTGCCAAGTGAGGCATGTCTAAAGACTCAATTTCCATCAGGTATGCCGAAGAAGTTGAGCAGATGATCGGGCCCGATGATTAACTCTCTCATTACTCATCTCCGAATCACAGACCTGCCTATACTTCAGACATCCAGACTCTCGTAACCTTCCTTCCTTCTTCTCGATTGCGCCGACGTAACTTGGGCGCATTTTTTCCTTGTTGTACCACTATTTTGGTTTGAAAATTCGAGAGCCGATTCCAACTTTTACCTGCCCAACCCTCGGAAGAATGTTGTTTGTGACTCCTACGTTGCCTTCCACTGCTGACACCACTGACGATTAACAGCGCACACCAAAACGCGTGTTAGGTTGTCCAGCAATCACGTTGTCAGCTTCATAATATTATAGTGTCGGCGGTAACCTAGCCAGCCACCGGTGGGGTGCCAAACCAGCTCAACTCAGCGCCGGTCCCAAACCTGGATAAATTGGAGGTTCGGAGTGAAACATCAACCAAAACCAGTTATGAAATATACCGTTCAAGATAGACACAGCTGTAGGAGGCTTTCTGAAACTGCGACCCCAACTAGGGATTAGGAGAAGGAGAAGAAGTAGAAGAAGAAGAATATATAAAGTATCAACTTTGCTTCTTGTGTCATAGGAAAGTCAGCCTGGGACGGTTTTACCCTTCTATAGAAAGTAATAAAGCGTAGCTACGTATCGCTGTAAAGTAAGGGAAACACATTGCGTAATTCTTACTTTTAAAAATACACGGCAGATTCTAAGACCCACTTCAGATTGTATGGGAAAGACTCACGAATCTGATTATATAAATAAGGAAGGTTCCTGTAGACTGGTCTCAGATATCGGCAGCGCTCCCAGCCGCTCTGACACCTCAAGTCCTCAACAATGGCTACGCGGTCCCTCGCAACAGGTAAGGTCTTCATTGCTTAAAAAACAAGCATCACTTGCAAGTGCAAGTCCGTTTTGCAGATCTTAGAGGGAAGATTCAAGAACTATATGCAAAGTAACTGAAATTGCGATGCCAGGTTACTCAGCGAATGAATCGAGTCTGAGTAAAACACTGACATTATTCCCCTCTTCTTTCTTGCAGCCCTTGCAGCAGCAATAGCAACAGCAACATGTCTGCTCGTACGTCCGGCAGAAGCTATAGGTGAAGAAACGCTAGTGCCCTTATTTTGTAAAAGAAAAATATTGGAAATTATCTTACGGCAGAAACTGCCTAAAATGATAGGAACTATCTTACGGCAGTGGCGTTCTAAGTTAAGACTGAATTGGTCCTCTTGGCCTTTTGCTCCCCAGTTTGTGAGCTCCCGTACGAGGACATCGGAGGCAAGTGCCTTTTCGTGGACCCTCTGGTGTCGGACACCTGGTACAACATGAGGCTCTTCTGCAGGACCCTTGGAGCCGGAGGAGAGCTCGTGAAGATCGACTCGGCCAACCTTCTGGCCGACATCATCGCCTACATTAAAAGATATCGTGAGTTCGTTCATGGACTGATGTTCAGGGGCTCAAAACTGTCCCTCCTTAGCTCACTGGGCACAAATATGAGACAGCTTCAAAACAATAGTATATTTGCGTGGCTTTGAAAATGTTACTTCTTTTGATACAGCTTTAAAACAATAGTTAATTTGCAAGGCTCTGACATTGTTACTTCCTTGGGCACACCTTGAAAACAGATATTAATTTGCACGGCTTTAGAATAATTAGGTCTTTTGACACAGCTTTAAAGCATTTAGCCTATTGGGACATAGCTCTAATATATCTAGTTCGTTTGCCACAACTTTATAACATTTAGCCTATTTGACACAGTTTTAATACATTTAGCTAGTCTGACACAGCTTTAAAACACTTAGTCTTTTTGACACAGCGTTGGTCCCCTTGCCTCATATGACACAGCGTTATCAAGCTCGTTGGACACAGGTTTCAATATATTTTGCTCTTTCACCAAAGCCTGAAAACAGTTCTCTCACTGATCTTTTCTTGATAACATTGATCCATTCTAAGTGAATTACTTTAATGTGACGATGCTTTTACTTTTTTGTGAGTAATTTATATGGGAAGGAGCGTTATTTAGATACAACCCAGTATTGGCAAGAGATTCACCCTCTGTACAAAGTCACTGACTTGTTTTCAACCTATTGGTGACTTGTATGCAATAAAGTACATCAGAGCCTTATCGTGTGCATATCACAAACAGGTTGTAAACACGTCACCCACCTTACGTGAAGAACGAATCTCTGGCCAATGCCGAGACTACCGATAAGTTGCCAACTTGTATTCAACATATTCAACTTGTTCATGATATGTGAGTAATAACTTACCAACATGTTGAAGACATATTTTTTATGAATAAGTTGCCAACTTGTATTCAATTTGTTCATGATATGTCAGCGGTTACCAACATGTGTTGACGACATGTTTTGAATGAATAAGTTGCTAACCTGTATTCAACTTGTTCATGATATTTGAGTGATAAGTTACAGACATGTGTTGACCACATGTTTTGACTGAATAAGTTGCCAACTTGTATTCAACTTGTTCATGATATTTGAGTGATAAGTTACAGACATGTGTTGACGAATATAAGTCGCCAACTTATATTCAATTTGTTCGTGATATGTGAGCAATAAGTTATCAACATGTTGACGACATGTTTGCACACCTTACGTCCTTCTCCTTCCCTCGAGCAGACTTCGACAGCGCCAATTACTGGATCGGCGCCAACGACGAAGACTTCGAGCAGAAGTTCAAATGGCAGGACGGGACTGCCGTGCCGACGGGGTCGCCCTTCTGGCGGTACGAGTGCGACCAATCGCTCTCTCAGCGACCCCTCCTCGACACCACCCGTAACTGCGCCGCCCTGGACATGGACGCCCATTTCCTCCTGTCAGATTTCCCCTGCTTGGGCGATGACGAAGTGAAGTTCAGTCCCATATGCGAAGCGATTTGAAGACCCCCGGAGATTCGTTTGACGTTCGGATGGTAACGGCGACCCCGACTGGGGATTAGGCTGGAAAGAAGAATAATAGGAAGAATAAGAAGAGGAGTGATAACTGATAACTATTAGTCAATAATACTTTTTAAAGAGTTCGGAGATAAGAAATCTCGCTTCGCGAAGAGGTGGCCTCAGTAATCGATGATAAAATATATTTTCAAAAATGGCAACTCTGGTGTGTCTTTTCTTTCTAGAGACCTAAAAATAAATTATTATTATTATTATTATTATTATTATTATTATTATTATTATTATATAAACAAACCCAAACGGTAATAAGATTGTTAAACAAGATAGCACGGAGTAAACTACTCATATGTAAGAAAAGGAAATCAGGTTTCAATAAAAGTAAAAATTGAAATTAAAAATTCTCTGAAATTGAAACTGAGGCCAATGGCATCAGACAGTCAGCGTTGATCCAAAGAGAAAAGTCACTGGCGAATTCTTACGAGGAAATCTTTCTCTCATAGAGTCATTTGGCTATTTGACATTAACACAGTATTCAGTGATTTTCAGAAAGAGTACGTCTTAAAGTATAACACCTAAGTGTATGAATATATATGTGAGTGTGTATGCATACATACATACATACATACACACACATGCGTACATACATACCTATATATATATATATATATATATATATATATATATATATATATATATATGTGTGTGTGTGTGTGTGTGTGTGTGTGTGTGTATGAAATGTGTATGTATACTTACATAGATGTATATATATATATATATATATATATATATATATATATATATATATATTATATATATATATGTTATATATATTCATAGGTATGTATGTACGTATGTGTGTATACGTATGTATACATATACATATATATATTTCCATATAGTATATATAGTATATATATATAAGTAGTATATATACATATATATATATATATATATATATATATATATATATATATATAGATTTATATACATGTTATTTGCATCGAAATGCCAATGTTTACATAGCATCTAGAACTTTCTGCCAACATTGAGAACATTTCCAGCACCTCTCCCATTCCCCCAAAGCTTTAGTCTTCAACGGATAGACAAAACCTCTCCTTATTGCCCAGTTGAGTCACTCCTAAGCCGCCACGTGTTTCAGCCATTAACCGACTGCCTCCTTCAGGGCTACACCAGGTTTCCAGTGGAACCAAGTGCTCACAGAAGGGCATTATTCCAAAACAAATTTGGAACCAATAATCAAGTAAGAAATGCGCCAATAGTTCTACAGCACAATCGAGTTTTCTGTACAGCACATAATGCTGTATGATGCACAGTCCATGAAACTTTCAGCCACTGCCTGGTGGTGGCTTGTACTATACCGTTCCCAAGTGCACGATCATGGGTAGCTTTAACTTTAAATAAAATCAAACCTACGAAGGCTAGAGGGCTGCAATTTGTTATGTTTGATGATTGGAGAGTGGGTGATTGTCATACCAATTTGCAGCCCTCTAGCCTTAGTAGTTTTCAAGATCTTTCTGAGTGAGAGGACGTGATGGGCTGTGACCTTTTTAGAATGTAGAGATCATCAGTTTAGCTTCTGCATGGAAACAATGGTCCTAAGTGATAAGACAGTTCAGCTTCGGAAATGCTGACATATCTTCCTCGGGTGGTGCAATGTTGAAGTCGCTGCCTAAGCAGATCAGACCACGTCCTGTTTCTACGCATGGGCAGATGCAGGTATGCTTCTGAATCTGGTTTGAAGCTGTTTCTTGGGCGTGAACAACGTGTGTTAGTTCGTGCCTGCGTGCAAGCTTCTTCCCTACATAATGAGAAAGTTAGTTAGCCAAGATGGCTTCTTTGTTAGCATTTTTGGTGAAGTGTGTAGAATCTGTGTTGAATGGGTAAGCATAATTATTCTCTAGCCGAAAGTGTGGTTTGACTGTATTTTGAATATTTGTTTCAAAGATGTTCTATTTCATTTGACCTTTTTATTTTGCTTTTT
>NC_061109.1:18536486-18553986 GCF_015104395.2 Macrobrachium nipponense | reverse complement strand
CTTCCAGAGAATATGGTGTTCATTAGACAGAAATTGCAGAAAAATTATAGAAAATGCAGAAAGGTCTGTTTTTAGAAAACATTGATAACTTAAAAGTTTTACAGATAAATTGATAAAATTTTCAATGAATTGTTGTATGGTGTCTCAGCACGTAAATTGGTCAGCTGACAGCTTCTTTAACTATATTCACGATAACATGTTTACCTTGAAGCCAATTGTTAATTTTTAGTTGTCTGTAGAAGAAAGCTACTGAGATGGATGGCTGTTTGTCTAACCGTCCGCACCTTTTCTGTCCGCCCTCAGTTATTAAAAACTACTGAGGTTAGAGGGCTGCAAATTGACATGTTGATCATCCACCCTCCAATCATCAAACATACCAAATTACAGCCCTCTAGCCTCAGTAGTTTTTCAAATTTTATCTAAGGTTAAAGTTAGCCATAATCCTGCATCTGTCAACGATATAGGATAGGCCACCGGTGCTTAAGGTTTTATAGGCCGCGGCTCACACAGCATTATACCGAGACCACCGAAAGATAGATCAATTTTCGGTGGCCTTGACTATACGCTGTACCGAAAACTCGACTACGCCGAAGAAACTTCGGCGCATTTTTGTTGATTAATGTTAAGGAATATTGCTCAGTGATTAATAATGGTTTAACTTTAACAGTTAACTTATATTTTTTGCTTTCACGTTTATGATCATTTATCTCTTCCTTTATATTGTAACTCTGATCGCAACTAGATTTGCATTTTCTGAAGGGTTGTGGAACTTCTGCCTCCAGGAGTTAATCTCTACGATTCTGGGAGGAATATCTAAATAAATAAATAAATAAATTGAGGCAGTCTCGATCTGTTCTGTTTTTACGCTGTCGAGCTAGCTAGCTGGCTCTCTCTTTCTCTCTGTCAAGCTAACTATTTAGCTTCAAGATATTCTGTCGCGTAAAATAACTGTAGAGAGAGAGAGAGAGAGAGAGAGAGAGAGAGAGAGAGAGCTACTAGTGTCTAAAGGAGTTTTATGTATATATGTATAAATGTGTGTGTGTTTAAATATATTATGTATATATAAATATATATACATATGCATATATATATATATATATATATATATATATATATATATGTATATACATATATATATATATATATATATATATATATATATGTATATATATATATATAGTCAAATTTCTTGACTACTGAAATGACTAATACTATCTTATTATTTACAGGTTCATTGACAGTGTTAGCGGATGCGAGTAAGTATAGCATACTTAAAGCTTTCGAAAGATATCATCTCTCTCTCTCTCTCTCTCTCTCTCTCTCTCTCTCTCTCTCTCTCTCTCTCTCTCTCTCTATTTGGAAGAGAGCATGAGTGTCTGCGGCAAATTTAGTTAAAATGTTGAGCAAACTCTCCGATATGGAAGTGAAATATAAATGAAGAATGGAAATGTAATGAAAGAAATTATGGTTGAAACTGCTGAGGTAAAGTATAATTTTCACAAGGAGGATTCAAGGAGAGGGAAATGTGGAGAGTACAATAGTGCTAAAAATGCTGGCATAGGAAAAAGTAAGGATAAGATTGTTTTGAGATGGTTTAGTCGCGTGGAAAGAATGGAAGATGAAAGTTTGGTGGAAAGTGTGTTTCATTCAGAGAGGGTAATCTAAGCCTTTAACAAAGTTAATTTTTTTTTTATTTATACACAACTTCCTCTCCGAGAATTATGTATAGGCGGTACCTCATTACCCTCCTCACTACGGCACCCGTAGGAAAAACAAGTTCTACAAAGTAGAGGGAACAAGCAGCCAGTGGAGAATGACAGGGATTTCTGGCGCTTATACCTTTCTATCCCATACCAATGCTTTTTTGTTGCCCAAAAATGAAAGAATCTGCATCTATGGCTGATACTTGACTCTCTACACACTCACTGATAGCTCAGAGATTTATAGTCTTATTATTCAAACTACGTTATCATTTGTAAAAAACTTTTATTCTTACAATCATTGAACGCTCTCTTCCTCTACAGCAAATGATACTACCACAGGTTCTGCTTCCTCAGTTAGCGAAACGTTCAGCTATCCAGACGCCACAACTGGAGTCACTACAGATTTTACATCGAGTACATATGCCGACCTGTCTACGGTCACTGATGCTAGCAGCTCAATAGCCCCTGTTGGTAAATGCTCTTCTGTTCCATTAGTTCTTCCTGGGAGGTGATTAAACTCACTTGAGGAACCTAAAAACTTGCGAGTGGGTCTGTGCTACAATTTCCTCTCTCCTCCTTGCTTCTCATTTGTGGCCCCCCTCATCTCTAGCCTAGGCAACTCCCCATTCCTTTCAAACAGGCTTAAAGTTTAGGGAGAGGGAGACTGGCGCTCTGAGCAGCGTTCCTGGCATATCAATTAAACTGCTTCATGATGTACAGTAAAACAATTTCAGGGATGGGACTACAACTTACTACCTTCCACAGCTTAAATGTGTCCTTATTTACTGGCTGTCAATGAAGGCACATGACTAGGCCATCAAAGGCTTTCTGTTTTGGCATTTTCAATGTATGTGATCTGGTCAAAGTTTCGTATGGGTCATTTGTGTTTTATTCTGCAAATGTATGTGGGTTTTTTTCGTGCATTTGGCCAATGTGAAGCTTTATGGACTATTGAGAGGCGATCCGAAGATTTTACTTACTTTCCTTTCGTCGTTTGGTGAAACATGAATGCTTTTGATTTCTTTTATATACAGTCTTGACACCAAAACTGGCATTGATGCCAAAGAATAAATCAAGTCCAACAAGAAAATTATTAATACTGAGGTAAGAGTATGAGTAAAGGCTTGAGGAAGGAGAGGACATTTTGCATTCCGTGCTTAAATTTTCTTTATAAACTAAACATGAGCGCAATATTGAAAATAAATGCTTATGAATTGGTTGTTTAGTTGTCTTCAAGATTATGAAATCTGTTTATATATATAACTATATATATATATATATATATATATATATATATATATTATATATAACTATATATATATATATATATATATAATATATATAACTATATATATATATATATATATATATAAAACTATATATATATAACTATATAATATATATATATATATATATATATATATATATATATATATATATATATATATATATATATGTTATATATATAACTATATATATATATATATATATATATATATATATATATATATATATATATATATAATATATATATATATTATATATATATATATATATACTAGTATATATATATATATATATATATATATATATATATATATATAGTTATATATTATATAACTATATATATATATATGTGTAGTATATATATATATACTTATATATATACATGTGTGTGTGTGTGTAATGGGCCTACGAAACTTACGTCTTCTTGGTTTATTCCCCTCTCAACGCAGCATGCTACTTGCCATTCGAGGACATCGGCGGGCGCTGTCTGTACGTGGACCCGCTAGAAAGCGGCAGCTACTACGAGATGCGACTCTTCTGCTCGAGGTTGGGCCAAGGGTCACAGCTGGCCATCCTGGACGACGCCGACACCTTGAAGGCCGTCATCGATTACATCAAGATTCAGGGTGAGAGAGAGAGAGAGAGAGAGAGAGAGAGAGAGAGAGAGAGAGAGAGAAACGTCCGCCTGGAATGTTTATGCTCCGTCAAGGCAATCATGACCTCGAGAGTTCAAGCGGAGATGCACTGCATTGAGGCCTTAAAGCTATTCCATTTGTATTTTGATCATTAATTAACTATAGTTGATATTTCTATATATCAATTTGATTTGTCTCTTTCTTTTCTGAAGCCTGGTCGCTTCTTTCTGTATTTCCTAATACCTTCTGCTACTTCTTTCTTATGAGCAATGCTCTTTGGAAGTTTAAATTTGAAGTCAATGGCCCAGGTGGTGCCCTTGTTCATATGAATAGGGGTTTATCTTCTAAATAACAATAGTTATGACTTCTCCTTGACATTTCCAAATATCAGGTTTGGACTTTCGAGGGAAGAGCTCTGCACAGAGATAGATGTTATTAATGAAATTTATTCTGAACCCTTCAGAACATGGTGTATCCTAGTTGCAGTAGATGAAATCATTTCAGAAAGTGGTAAACTTAAGGATCAGCTCCGCACGCAAATATTGTTTATTAATCATACAATTTTTTTACTGAGCAATATAATGAGAAATTTACCATATCTTATGTTGTTATATTAATCTCCGAAATGTTGCCACTTAACATGGCGTCTCGCGGAGCTTTTCTTAGTAAAAATCTAAATAAAAGACTGCAAATTTCTTACACTATTTCGGTAAAATGTTCAAGTTATCTCACCTATAATGCACCATACACGCCATTTTCTATATTGTTAGCTATCGGTTAATGGAAATGCATGGCAACCAGATTTTAACGAATAATAGAAAAAAACACCTTTAGAATTAAAGCAAAAATTATCTGTGAAACTATGAAGCAACAGAAATTTTTTTTAAATATATTTTTTTCTGTTACTTCATAGTTTCACAAATAATTTTTGCTTTAATTCTTATCATGGTTTTTTCTGTCATTCGTTAATAATAGCTAACAATATAGAAAACTGCGTGTATGGTGCAGTACAGGTGAGATAACTTGAACATTTGACCTAAATAGTGTAAGAAATTTGCTGTCTTTTATTAACGTTTTTACTAAGAAATCTCCGCGAGACGCCATGTTTAGTACCAGCCTTTCGGGGATTAACATAACAGCATAAATACGGCAAATTTCTCACATTTCGATAAATTTCTTGAGTTACTTCTCCTGTACTGCATCATATATATATATTATATATATATATATAGATATATATATATATGTATATATAGATATATATGAATAACTTGATCACGAAGTATATAAAACGTGATGCTATGTATAAATAAAGGTTTTCTGCCACGAAGGAAAAAAATGAAAAAGCGAGATAGCCAAGTACTTTCGGTCCGAACAGGACCGAAAGTACTTGGCTATCTCCCTTTTTCATTTTTTTCCTTCGTGGCAAAAAACCTTTATATATATATATATATATATATATATATATATATATATATATATATATATATATATATACATATATATATATATATATATATATATATATATATATATATGTTTGTATGTATGTATGTATGTATAACGTATGATCATTAGCAGATAGGAAGCTTACACTTAAAAGCATTACCATTGTTGCAGTACGTGTCCTTATTCAATATCAGGCAAAAAAAAAAAAAAAAACTCACTGCGAAACAAGAGAATGTCGCCCGAATCACCCGCCATTCCCCCATTCTCTCTCTCTCTCCCCAGGTCTGGACCACAGCCACTACTGGGTGGGGGCGTCTGACGAGGAGCACGAGAACATATGGGAGTGGGCTGACGGCAGCAGTGTCCGCATGGGCGCCCCCTTCTGGAAGTACGACTGCAACTCCTCAGGATTCCCGCTGCGACCTCAGGTGGATTACGACAGGAACTGCGCTGCTCTGGACAGCAACTATCACTTCCTCATGGCCGACTTCCCCTGTCTGGGAGACAAAGGTCTTGTGCCCTTCGCTCCGATCTGCCAGGGCGTTCTGAGGGCTGGCGAGGGGGAGGGGGAGGAGGAGAAGGAGTGGTTCCTGTAAAGTCTCCTGAAGAAGTTTCTCTCTCTCTCTCTCTCTCTCTCTGCAAATACTGTTTGGGTTTGCCTTCTTTGTGAGTTCCTGAAGTGGGTTTTTTTATCTGGTGGTCCCTATCTAATTTCTTAGGTCGTCGCTGGAATTCTAGCGTCTGCTGCAATTCTTGTGACTGCTGGAATTGTTGTCTATTCTGGAATTCTAGTGAAGCCTGGACTAGAGTATGCTGGATTTCTTGCGTCTGCTGGAATTCTTGTGACTACTGGAATTGTTGGGTGGGTCTGCTGGAATTCTAATGTTTGCTCGAATCGAGTGTCTACTGGAATTCTTGCAACTGCTAGAATTGTTGTGTATTTTGGAATTCTAGTGCCTCCTGGACTAGTGTCTGCTGAAATTCTTGTGCCTGCTAGAATTCTAGCGTCTGCTGGAATTCTTGTGTCTGCTGGAATTCTAGTGTCTACTGGAAAACTTGTGTCTGCTGAAATTCTAAAATCTGCTGGGATTCTAATGTCTGCTGGAATTTTAGTGTTTGCTGGAATTCTGGTGTCTGCTCGGATTGTACTAGTGCCTGGTCTTCCCTGGAAAGTATCCTGTAATTTTATTAAAAGTCTCTTTTTCATTAATCTCTGGATGTTTCTTTACCTCCAATGATCTTTTAAAGTAATCTGGATCATTTCTGATGAGGTAATCCTTAAGAGGGTCTTTCCCTACAGTAATCTATGGGTAATTTCTCCTTCAAATGAAATCCATAACAATTTCTGAGATTAACCTCCTCTATGGCTATGGCATTTCCTTCTTTCTTCTTCAAACTCTTCTTCTGTCTGTCCCACTTAAATTCTGGAAACTCGAGTCTGCTTTTCCAAAATCCAAAATTATATTCTTGCAGGAAGATGCCGATGTACAAACTTGATACAAGGCTAAGAATGGCATTCACTAATCGTCAGGATTTCCGTAAACCTCAAACAGCCAAAGAAATCAGCTCCTGTTTCGTCAGACAAATAAAGATGTTGATAAACAACAGGAAATATTTTTACTAAATCCTTCCTCTTCTAGTCGCGTTCAGGAGAGAGAGAGAGAGAGAGAGAGAGAGAGAGAGAGAGAGAGAGAGAGAGAGAGAGAGAGAGAGAGAGAGAGAGAGAATATGTTACCCAATAGTTCACTCTTACTTGCCGCCACAGTAATTCAACGTATCATTGTTATCTGAGATATTTTCTTTTTTTTTCTGTTACATACATATACAATAAATTTCTGACTAATATCAGGATAGAACCCCGGCCTCTCAAATGAACGGCCGAGGGCGCTACCAGTTGAATCGCAAAGGTCTAACAGAAGCAGAAACCTAAGTACTTCTGTACCTGAGGTTTTTCCTGGGCAGGGTGGCGCCTATTATAACATACCAGTAAGTCAGAAATGTAAATATATTTCTGTGAAACACTTGTTCATGTGCTGATTAGTGATTAGTTATGTACATACATACATTCTACATTCTATATTATTATGCAGGGCAAAATGGAGGACAGGTATGAATATCATTCCTTATTTGTTATAAAACAAGCCATGATCCGACCTCCAGCTTACTTGAGGCGCGTGCTAAAATCTACAGTCAAATAGCGTGTTGTTTCATCAACGAAAATTAAAATAAATCTGCTATATTTTATCAGAAATAAATGTTCTGCACTGATTAACATGCACATTATTTATTTTTTCTTCACATTTTCATTCTAATAAATAAATCATAAATATCCTATCCAAAAATTCCTGTCTTTAACTCAACGCGAAACGTCTTTTTCAGACCTTTATAGGCTTTTCCATTGGGCTTTCCAACCCCCAACAACAACAACAACAACAAAGTAGTTTGTAGGTTCACTCCCCGAGTAAGCGAAAATTGTACGTGCAAGATAAAGCGTTATCCCTTTTAAAACTACGCAGCGACAGCTTGCTGTTATTCAAGGTCACAGTAGACGGTGTCAAGTGCAGATTTTCCCAGCTTTTTTTATTTATTTATTTTTTTATATCAATATCTGTCGTGCTATAAGAGGCGACGACTGACTTACAAGGTATATATCGAAAGATTTATATATATATATATATATATATATATATATATATATATATATATATATATATATATATATATGTGTGTGTGTGTGTGTGTGTGTGTGTGTGTGTAGATATATATATATATATATATATATATATAATATATATATTATATATATATATATATATATATATATAATAGATTAATCACCTTAATAAACGGAATGATGTCTCATTGTTTTGCAGACCACAAAACTGTGTGACTGATAGTTTTATAGACCTATGGGGAGATATTTAGTTATTTGAGAAACTGGACGCAGCAGTCTAGTCTGATAATTTACCAAGCAGAGAGAGAGAGAGAGAGAGAAGAGAGAGAGAGAGAGAGAGAGAAGGGTGGGGGGCCTTCCCAGAGTTCGTAAAAAGCTTTTATAAATGCGTATACGAGCAGCCCAAATTCCATGAACAAAAAGCTCATTACATAAACCATAACTGCCACGGTCTGACTAATCACTTATCTAGGAACGCATAAATCAAACGATTGGATAATTATTCTCCAATCTCCATCCACCCCCTTCCCACACCCCGACATCAACCGGCCCCCATAGGCCAAATCCCTTCCCATCCCCATCACAAAGAGATATTATGCTCCAGACAACGTTTACAACCTTAGAGGATTTCACACTCCAGTCAATCTATGGCGGAAAAAAATAAAAACTCTACCATAATACTTTACCCGAACATTCAATTTGACAATCCCAGCTCTCAAACCTGTAACGGACGTTCGAGAGACGCATAAGTCTTAAATTCGACAACATAACGCTGGGATTATCAACCTTAAAGCTCGGGTAAAAGTCGACTGCCCGTGGTTTGACTCCTGGATCTCTAATCTCATCCCGTCGCTAAGGTCGGAAATCCTTCGAAAGTCGACGTCTCAAGCGGCGGTACGAGAAGGAATCATGGCTGGTGGACCTGTATGTATAATATAATGTCGTTCCTTGAGCAAGATATTCTTATCTCCTTTTCATCGGAGTTTAGAAGTCGCTTAGGGAGGCGTTAGCCTAGGAAACCATTATGCAACGGGATCGCTGGCGCTTGTTTGACACCTGTGTGTGAATGTGTTTCCTTTTTTTAAAAGAATCTTTCGAAAGTGGATCAGCTATCAGCAACTCTCGTTCAATTCAGTCAGCTCCGAGTGTCATGAACGACTTGACGAAAGTTGCTAGGCTGAAAGGATGCTGGTGGGTCACCGTGGGTGGGTGGGTACGTAATGCATGCATTTTAGTCATTTATTTTTTTTCTTCCGGTCTGGTCGAGACAAGGACAGTAGGTTAGCCGTCCCATACACTATATCCTTTAGAAAAAACCTGTCAGAGCAGTGAATATAATTCATTTTTATAGTTCGACAAAATAATGAATATATGTATAATTTCTTTGTAGCATTAATATCTTGCAATTTACACAATTTAGAAAAAAAATACAAATGAAACATGTCTCTCTACAAAAACGAAAAAAATAAAATTATGAATAATTACTTAATGTTATGAACAAATTATTACTAAATTGCATTAACACTGTAGTAAAAAAAAAAAAAAGTATACAGCTTAGAACGTAACTTCTTTCCATAATGTAAACTAAACAGATAACGAATTAACACGAAGATATGTGAGTTGATAGGCCCACTCATAAATATCTTTAAACACCCTGTCACAGTTGCACTAGATTTCTTGAGTTCCTTCTGTGCTAGTTCACAGGTTCTTGACAGTCGTTCCTTCAGGTCTATCACATACTGGTAAGTACTTTTCACATCAGGCATAGTTTCTTCCTTCGTCCGTAACTCTTTCAGCACAGTCATGGGTCCTCTGACTGTTCTACCATATAAAAGTTCAAAGGGTGAAAATCCAGTACTTTCTTGTGGGACTTCTCTATAAGCAAATAGCAATGCTGGCAAGTACCTGTCCCAGTCTTTTGGTCTTTCAGAACTCATTTTTCTCAACATTGTTTTTAAGGTTCCATTAAATCTTTCAACCAAACCATTACATGCAGGATGATAGGGTGTTGTTACTAACTGCTTAACAGACAAAAGTCTACCTACCTCCTTCATGATATTTGACGTGAATTGCGTACCCATGTCTGACAATATTTCCTTTGGGATCCCAACTCTACTGAAAATTTGTACCAACGCCTCTGCCACTTGCTCTGTCTCAATGCCTTTCAGTGGAACTGCTTCAGGATATCTGGTACTGTAATCTACCAATGTTAATATATATCTATGACCACTATCAGTTACTGGGATAATTGGACCTAACAGATCTACTGCCACTCGCTCAAAAGGTGTGTCAATCAATGGCATCTGATCAAGAGGAACCTTTGTTACCTTGCCCTTTGGAAATGTTTTCTGGCATACATCACAGGACTGACAGTATCTTGTCACCTCTCCTTGGAGTCCAGGCCAGTAAAAGCTGGTTAAAATACGATCTAAGGTTTTCTTAGCACCGAGGTGCCCTCCTCCAAAATACTGTCATGAGCAATGCTCATCACCTTTTGCCTTAAAGATTCTGGAACAATAAGTTGTTTGAACAATTTGTTATTGCTTACCTTAGGTGACTGGAATAGTCGATATAGCAAGCCTTTCTCTACAGTAAACCAGGTTACAATACCATCTCCCATTACTTTCCTCTTACCAGAGATTGCATAATTTCGGTACACTCCTAGTGTTTTATCTTCTGCCTGAAGTTCCTTCATTTTGTTAACTGAAACCTCTACATCCACCCCTCCTGCAACATTCAATGCTTTCATACCTTGCTTGTTTTTTATAGCCTGGCCTCTGGTTACAACAGATTGAAGAACCTCACTACCTTCCTTTTGGTTTTCTCTCTTACACCATTGTTCATCCGGATCCAAATGATTTCTGGCACCTTCCAGGTTTCCTATAATTAAATCATACACAGGTTCTTTCATACAAAGAGCATTTACTTTCCCTGTATAGAAAGGTGTGTCAATATCAATTGAGGCCTCTTCTACTGTACGCACTGTACCATCTATCAATACACATTTTTGAACATGACCTGTCAACTGATTATCTTTTACTAATTTACGTTTTACCACTACACCACTGCACCCTGTGTCTCTTAATACTGTAACAAAATTATCTCCAACATTTACCCATAGAAATAGGCATTTTGTCACATACCTTGCATGCTCCTCCTATTACTGGTAGAACATGTCCACATGCCAATCTCACCTGACCATCAGTCACACAACAGTCCATCAAATGCTCGGTCACTAAACATGCTGACCCAATCTGAGATTGCTCTTGCATGGATACATCCTGGTACACTTTGTTTCTCTGACCTGTTTTCTTATGCTGCTGCAAAAGACTACCACCATTAGTATTTACAGAATTTGACTTACACTGATCCAGCTGACTCTGTAAAAATGCTGCTTTGTATGGATTCCTTGGGTCTACTGGATGTTTACCTGTCTGCTTGGAAAGACAGTCTCGTGCTACATGTCCTGGTTTATTGCAATTGTAGCACTTTCTCTCACGTCTTCTCTGCAAAGGGTCTGTATACTGCATTTGCAATTGCCCATTGTGGCTGGCACCTCTGGAACTGTTTCCAATTAGAGAGAGTTTCTGAAAAGGCTGCGAGTCTTTAGTAAAAGAAGAGTAACCATGAGCTTCAATAAACTGATCAGCAAGATTAGACATTTCATCCACATTCTTGGGATGTCGTTCTTTGAGAAACATAGACAGAGGTTTACTACAACTGTTCATGAACTGCTCCCTCAAAAACAAATCCTTGAGACCTTCATAACTTCGCGTACCTCCAGACAAATTCAACCATTTTTCCACATAATTATCCAATCTAGCAAGAAATTGCGAGGGACTCTCACCTTGGTCTGGCTTACAGGAACGAAATTTCGAATGAAAACCCTCCTCAGTAAGCTGGAAACGCTTCAACAAAGCCTGCTTCAAACCATTATAATCCAAAGCCTCTGAAACCGGTAGGCGAGAATAAACCTCCAGAGCCTTACCTTGAAGAAGAGCACTAAGATTAATAGCCCACGAAGATGAATCCCATCTAGCATTGGACGCAAACCTCTCAAACCTCTGCAAATAAGAATCTATACAGTCTTTAGATTCATCAAATGAAGGTAGCTTAGGAAGCTTAGCCAGGGAATTAGAAAGCTCACTTGTAGTACTCGCAACCCCAACTCTCAACTCTCCTGCTTTCACTTTATGCAATTCTGTTTCCATTTTGATCTTTTCTAACTCAATTTCGCTTTCAATTTTTTTTGCTTCTCTCTCAGCGGCTCTCTCATCTCTCTCAAATTGTTCTCTCTCTTTCTTCTCCACAAAGTCTAGCAATACCTGCCCCTGCAACCCCAATCTTTCTCCTAATTCTACATACTCCATCATGAAAAATATATGTAAACCTAGAAAATGTGAACAACAAAATCTGGCAATATTACCTACAAAAGAATGCAAATACAAAAAGCATTAATTGTAAGCATCTTAAAATTATAAAGTCAACAATCTACAGCATCAATTACCATACTGGAAACCTTAGTATGTCAGCGGAATTAACAATGATTGCGAAATTGTTTCTTAAACATAAAATTGAAGTACAATGCACTGACAAAATACTTGACTAACGAAAGGCCATCCCACCGCTGCCACCAAATGTCACAGTTGCACTGAACTGTGTTGGGTTCTTTAACCAACCAACCTACTACTTAAAGAGGATGACCTTCGTTAGCAAGTGATAACACAAGTAAAATCATAACAATTTGTTTAACACTATGGTAATTAGGATCAATTTAACACAGAGGGTATGCAAATGACATAAACAGCTTTCATGCTACATCTAAGCAACACTGGCATATAGGTGCTGAATGACGAGCCCGTCTTGGCCCATCCACTAGAGCTGTGAGCTGTGATCCACTGCAGGTTACATAAGTGGTGCCACGGACCTACAGGAATCGTAGACAACTTGCACTCAGAAGCTCGAACTGTGGTGTGTGTACTGCACCCAAAATGGTCACTGGAACAAAATACAGCACTCGCATAATCAGTCCATTCGTAGTGTTGGGTCCTCGTACGTTGAGAGATATATTAAGAAAATACCACACAGGTAACAGCAACAGTACCACACAGGTAACAATACCACACAGGTAACAGCAACAGTACCACACAGGTAACAACCACACAGGTAACGGAGTTTTCCCAAGTTCACGAAGCATGGGAGCACCCAAAATCACGTAGCGTTGGACAGA
The DNA here is from genome assembly GCF_015104395.2 of Macrobrachium nipponense. Taxonomy (NCBI): domain Eukaryota; kingdom Metazoa; phylum Arthropoda; class Malacostraca; order Decapoda; family Palaemonidae; genus Macrobrachium; species Macrobrachium nipponense. The sequence goes on along the minus strand of NC_061109.1, from coordinate 18,541,008 downwards.
GAAAGACCCCGACCACTCAGTTCCAGTGTCGAAGACGTCTCAAGAACCTGGCTGCCTAATAAACACTTAACGAGCCCAGTAACCACCGACACGCTAGTTACAAACTTGAAATGTATTCAGCGGTATAATTGGAACATTATACAGTAATTATAATATTAAATGTGACACACCCCCAAAACATCGAAAATCGAAATAGCATCACTGAGTAGTAATTTAAAATAAATATATATAATTAAACATGACTGTTACTGATACCTTTCCCATGATAAGAAATTAATAACAATAATAATTATAAAGCATATCTTTAAGAATCTTCTTCCAAATCAAATTCATGTTCTCTGATGTTCTGGAATAACTGTGCATGATTATTTATTCTGGAAAACATATAATTTACAGGAGTAAAATGAACACATGACCCTCCTGAACCTTTGATGCAACTTGCAGAGAGAAGAGTCCCATTAACTGTCCTGTTTTCAGTCTGTTTCTTTGTTTAGTTATAAAGAACTTAACTTTACTGAATCCTCGTTCGCATTCAGCATTAGAGTGTGGCAAGCAAAGAGCAGTTAGAGTAAATTGGCTAGGTCTGAAAAACTAGGCTCTTTTTTCCTCATGGTCGGGGGGCCCACACCATGTGACCTGACCCAGTCTCCTCCCCACTAGGGGCCCCACCCCAGGGGACCAAACCTGTGTCCTCCCCACAAGGGTCCTCAACCCTGGCGGCAATACCCAGTCTCCTCCCCGTAGAGGGCCCCACATCTGGCAACCCGACCTGGTCTCCTCACCCACTTGTCCCAGAACCTGTGATGGACTTCGTCCATCCATCCCGGCACCTGTGGCGGGCCTTGCACTACCATCCTGGCAACCGTGGCAGGCATTGCCCACCCGTCCGGGCGCTCGTGGTGGGTCTCGCCAGCCAGTCCCAGCACCTATGGCGGGCCTAAAAAGCTCACCCCGGCACCAGTGGCAGGGCTCTCCCAGCAGTTCCTACCTGTGGCGGGCCTCACCTGCTCGTCCCAGCACCCGTGAAAGGTCTCACCCGCCCACCAGGCAACGCCGGCCCATCCCGGCACCAGTGGCGGGCCTCATCCACACGTCCCAGAACCCGTATCGGGCCTCACCCAACCATCACGGCACCTGTGTTGGCCCACATCCCCTTCCAGGGATGTGTGGTGGGCTCGTGGCAGACTTCACCCGCTCATCCCAGCGGGACCTGTGGCGGCCCTCGCCCACCTGTCCCGGGACATGTGGCAGACCTTGCCCGGCCATCCCGAAACCCATGACAGGCCTCGCCCACCCGTCCCAGGACCCGCGGTGGGCCTGGCCCGCCTGTCCCAGGACCCGTGGCGGACATCACCCACCCGTCCCGGGACCCAAGGTGGGCCTAATCCACCCATCCTAAAACCTGTGGCGGATATCGCCCACCCGTCCCAGGACCCATGGCGGGACTCACCCACCCATCCCGGGACAGGACATCACCCATCCATCCCCTGACCCACGGCGGCCCGGCAAGCCCGTCCCGGGACACGAGGCACACATAGCCCACCCGTCCCGGGACACAGTGCAAACATCGCCCGCCATGTGTCCCAGGAACCACGGTGGGACTGGCCCACCCGTCCTGGGACCCTCGACAGGCCCGGCCAGCCACGTGTCCCGGGACCCGCGGTGGGATCACCCACCAAGTGTCGCAGGACCCTCGGCAGACATAGCCCGCCCGTCCCAGGACCAGCGACAGGCCTGATCAGCCTGTCCCAGGACACGAGGCAGACATAGCCTGCCCGTCCTGGGACACGCTGCAGACATCGCCCACCATGTGTCCCAGGACCCCGCGGCGGGCCTGTCCCGCCCGTCCTGGGACTCGCGGTGGGCCCAGCCACCCACATGTCCCGGGACCAGCAGCAGGATCGCCCACCAAGTGTCCCAGGACCCACGGCGACCCCGCCCCACCCGTGCCAGGACACGTGGCAGACATCACCCGCCATGTGTCCCAGGACCCGCAGCAGGCCCGGCACACCTGTCCCAGGACACGCGGTGCAAATCGCCCGCCACATGTCCCGGTACCCGCAGCGGGCCTGGCCCAGTACACGTAGAGGACATCACCCACCACATGTCCCGGGACCCACTGTGGGCCCAGCCCGCCCATCGAGGAACACGCAGTGGACATCGCCCGCCACGCGTCCCGGGACCCGCAGCGGGATCACCCACCACATGTCTCGGGAACCGCAGCGGGCCTGGCTTCCTTGTCCCAAGACCCGCGGGGGGGCCCGGCTCGGGACACGCGGCGGACATCGCCCACCACGTGTCCCAGAGGCCCCCAGTGGGATCGTCTAACACGTGTCCCGGGACCCGCAGCAGGCCTGGCCCGCCCGTCCCAGGACACTCAGCAGACATCGCCCGCCACATGTCCCGGGACCTGCGGCAGGATCACCTGTCACATGCAAGCCCGGCCCTCCCTTCAAGGGACACGTGGCAGGCATCGCCCACCCGTCGTGGGACCTGGGACAGGTGGGCCAGGCCCACCACAGGTCCCAGGATGGGTGGGTTGGGCCAGCCACAGGTCCCAGGATGGGCAGGCGATGTCCACCACGTGTCCTGGGACAGGCGGGCTGGGCCCACCGCAGGCCCCAGGATGGGCGGGCCAGGCCCGCTGTTGGGTCCCAGGACATGCGGTGGGCGATCCCACCATGGGTCCTGGGACACATGATGGGCAATGTCCACTGCGTGTCCAGGTCCAGGCCCACCGTGCCCGGGACACAAGGCAAACATCACCTGCCCGTCCCAGGACACGAGGCAGACATCGCCCGCTCGTCCTGGGACACATAGCAGACATCGCCCACCCATCCCAGGACACGATACGAACATCACCCGCCCGTTCCGGGACACAAAGCGGAAATCGCCTGTCCGTCCCGGGACCCACGGCTGGGCTGGCCCACCCATCCCTTGACACGAGGCGGACATCGCTCGCCTATCCCGGGACCCGCGGTGGGGCCGGCCAACCTGTCCCAGGACCGCAGCGGCCGCGTCCCGGGACATGTGGCGGACATCGCCCGCCAGTCCCGAGACCCACGGTGTGCCCAGCCCTCCCATCCCAGGACATGAGGTGGACATCGTCCGCCCGTCCCAGGACAAGCGGCAGGGCCGACCCGCCCATCCCAGGACACGTGGCAGACATCACCCGCCCGTACTGGGGCCTGCGGCGGACCCAGCCCACCCATCCCGGGACACGTAGCGGACAACACCCGCCTGTCCCGGGACCCGCGGCGGGCCCAGCCCACCTGTCCTGGGACATGTGGCGGACATCAACCACCCATCCCAGGACCAGCGGCGTGCCCAGCCTGCCCATCCCAGGACCAGCAGCAGGCCCATCCCAGGACATGTGGTGGACATTGCCTGCCCGTCCCAGTAAACTTGGCGGACCTTTCCGCCCGTCACGGGACCCGTGCCGGGCCTCGCCCGCCAGTCCCTGCAGAGAGCAACACCTATACTATTCATTAGAACCAGAATATGCCACTGAACACTCTCAATTCTCCTGGGTCTTCTCTGAATCGTCTGGTTCTTGTCCTGGTGCTCTGCGAATCCTACTGAATCTTCTGCTTTTTCTCCTGGTTCCTCCACTAATCCTACTCAATTCTCTCAATTCTCCAGGGGCTTTTCTGAAGCCTGGTTCTTCTCCCGGCACCTCCACAAATCCCTTTCTTTTCTTCACCGGTTTATAATCCTCACCTTTCCTTTCCCTTCCAGGAATCAATAAAACTAAGAAAACATTTTAACATATTTATTTCTTTTCTAGTTCAATTTCCTCCAAGGATTAACAAAGCAAACTTATTACAAAATAAACATCAAAGTTTCCATACAAAAAAATTTTCACATCTGATCCGTCTTAGTGAGGCCAGCGCAGTCTTCATAGCACCATTCCTGGAAGATGGACAGCTGCTTCTGCAGTTTCCAGTTGTCTTCCTCTAGGAGTCTTTATTTCTCATGGAGGTTCTTCAGGTCGCTCGCACACCAATTTTTCCTTCGCTCCTCGCAGCTCTCGAACCTCATCTTCCAGCTGGTCGTTCCGTTCGCCCTGAACACAGTCCTTTCTCTCCAGCTACTCCAGGCGACAATTTCCTTCCTCTAGAAGGCAATGCCAGCTCATTCCTCTTGAGTTTTGCCGCCTCAACTTAACACTGGAGTCCTCACTTTTCCTTCCAGAGGTCTTCCACTTCCCTCTGCAGGCACTGGAACCTCAACTCGAGGTCTTTCCTCTCGGATTCCCACTTTTCGGTCGCGTCTTTTTGTTCCTGGATGAGCCTCGCCATCCGCGCCTCTTATGCCATCTTTAGCTGCAGGTCTTTCTTCTTCTGTCGTAGGGGTTTCTCGAGTCTCTCAAGCAGGCAGTTTGCCTCTGCCAACTGTGCAATCACATCTATTATCCTCTCACATAGGCCATCGTTTCTCTGCCCGATTTCCTTTGCGATGTCCTTCAGCTGCTGATTTTCTTCTACCATCTTGAGGATCTGGTCTTCCAGCTGGTGTTTCT
>NC_061109.1:18493986-18526486 GCF_015104395.2 Macrobrachium nipponense | reverse complement strand
TGTAGCTCGAATGATTTATATGAATCACAGTGATGTGATAAATATTCATAACAAGGCTGCGTGGGTCAAACGCTCGAATCGGCTAGCATGGTGGAGGGGGTTTCATATCGATTTTCTAATTACAAAATACCAACGAGATCGCGGCCGTTGAATTTGTACATGATCAGAATTGATATAAACCTTTAGCCTCTCTGATAGCAGTTTCGGTAGCATCCTGATTTCGTGCCCCCTCGGTACATATATGAAAATATATCAATTCCAAGGTAGAGCCAATTAGATATTAAAGGACATTTGTAGCTCGAATGATTTATATGAATCACGGTGATGTGATAAATATTCATAACAAGGCTGCGTGGGTCAAACGCTCGAATTGGCTAGCATGGTGGAGGGGGTTTCATATCGATTCTAATTACAAAATACAACAAGATCGGCGTTGATTTGTAATGGTCAGAATCGATATAAACCTTTAGCCTGTCTGATAGCCGTTTCGGTAGCGTCACTGTCCGATCCTGATTTCGTGCCCCGTCCAACTGGACGGTGGTTCGATCCCATGGTGATACGAAATTATTATCAACTTAGCTCGAATGATTTATATGAATCACGTTGATGTGATAAATATTCATAACAAGGCTGCGTGGGTCAAACGCTCGAATCGGCTAGCATGGTGGAGGGGGTTTCATATCGATTCTAATTACAAAATACAACGAGATCGGCGTTGATTTGTAATGGTCAGAATCGATATAAACCTTTAGCCTCTCTGATAGCCGTTTCGGTAGCGTCACTGTCCGATCCTGATTTCGTGCCCCGTCCAACTGGACGGTGGTTCGATCCCATGGGGGTACGACATTATTAGTAACTAAAAAATTCCCCCTCGGTACATATATGAAAATATATCAATTCCGAGGTAGAGCGAATTAGATATTAAAGGACATTTGTAGCTCGAATGATACATATTTATATATAATATATATATATATATATATATATATATAATATATATGCCAATGGAAATATTTCCAGAGACTACCATTTTATTTAAACTTTGAATCAGTCTGTGGCTCTGCAAATAATTGTCTTCACAACAGAAATTGCATATGAGAGAAAATGTGCCTAAATAGCCTTTTATATATATTATATATATATATATATATATATATATATATATATAAAATATATATATATACATATATATATATATACATATAAATATGTGTGTATATATTAACTAGGTAGTAACACGAAAACATTGGAATTAAATTAAAACATATTTGGCCTATATGAATTCTATACAATAAAGTGAAAAAATGTCCATATATTGGAATAGTTCCATTGCCAACCCGAGAGAGAGAGAGAGAGAGAGAGAGAGAGAGAGAGAGAGAGTATGTGTAGCTATGACAACAAACTAGTGGGTAGATAGTAAACGTATCCAAACAGGTTTAAAAGAATAAGTAAAAAAACCTGTGGAAGTTGCATGACCCACGAGACGCTGTTGGTTGTGGGGGTGGGGGCCGGGTAGCGGGGGATGGGATTTCGGTAGTGGGAGAGGGTTGGGGGTCCCTGAGCGTGGAATACCTCAGGGTGGGGTTTTGCATCATCCAAAAGTGCTCCAGTTTTTATGCGCGCGTTCTCTATATTATCCTGCTCTGCCGACTGTTACTTGCTCTAGTTTTTTTTCCTCTCTCTCTCTCTCTCTCTCTCTCTCTCTCTCTCTCATTTCCTTCACTTCCTCCTTCCTTGTTAGCGGAATTTTCCTGGTGTTTAGATTCAGTTGTGACTGCATAAGTTACCTAAAGACTCGTTAGCAGCTAAAGTTAAACGTGTTGATTGAGAGGTTAAATTAATGCGTTTTTATGATTAAACAAGGCATTTAAAGTCTTATAACACTTGAATAAATTAAGTGATGTCACAGTTAATTTAGTCATTCAATAGCGTTATCACGTTGAAAACAAGTAAAAAATGCGACCAAGTCTCTTCGGTGCAATCAAGTTTTCTGTACTTTAACCACGGCCCGGTGGTGGCCTGCCCTATTGCGTTGCCAGATGCACGATTATGGTTATCTTTAACCTTAAACAAAATAAAAATTACTGAGGCTAGAGTGCTGCAATTTGGTATGCTTGATGATTGGAGGGTGGATGATCAGCATACAAATTTGCAGCCCTCTAGCCTCAGAGATTTTATTATCTGAGGGCGGACAAAATATAGTGCGGACAAAAAAAGTGCGGAAGGACAGGCAAACCCATCTTGATAGCTTTCCTTTACAGAAAACTAAAAGGTAAAATTTACCTAAATGAGATTTACTTGCAGACAGAATACAATTAAAACGAAGCGAGATATACGTATGTAAAACTACTTACCAACAAACCTCAGAGACTGGTGCAAGACTCAGACAATGTGTCACAAGAAGGCCTAAAAATCACTAGAGATTGTCAGTGATATGATTATAATTATTCACAGGAAAATGAGGTAATGATAAAACTTTAAGAGTGAAAGTCTTCGCTACAATTTTTTTCCCATTTTTTCCTGTCTGGATCATGGGCGTGCCATGGATTCATCTCTCTCTCTCTCTCTCTCTCTCTCTCTCTCTCTCTCTCTCTCTCTCTCTTCCACTGTCCAGAAATCTTGATGACTTTCTCCTAAAGATGAATTTACGAACACTTCATTCCTTTATCAGACTTTAGGCCAATGATTTTGTGATCTATCTCATATTCTTAGAATATCTGGTTTTTCTTTAAAGAATAACATATTCTCATATCATTATAGTCAACATTTAGCCATCCGAGTGATGGCTAATATTTTTACTGCTGCTGATAATATTACTACAATTAGAATAAACGCCATATCATTATCAATAAGACAATTATCATAATAAGTTGTGGTTTATAACAAAAAAAAACAAGATTGCAATACTCAGTGTTGTAGCACATTATGTAAAGAGAGGGAGACCCACAACCTCGTTTTAAAGCACTTGATCAGCCGATGGTCATGCGTTGTTATCCCGCTGCTAATGCAAGCAAGAATGCATTCATTATTGCTTTAAAAAACACAGGAGAGATTTGAGTTTATGATGCAGGCCTATCAGGTGATGCAAAGTCAGGCAAGAGTCGTGAAGTAACAATTTAACGTAGCCATTCAAAGCCATAGGTGAGTACTTCAGCCAACGTAACATCATATCGGCCTAAAGAAAAAACAAACCTATTCACAGCTTTCGTGGGCATTTTATCCTTATTGTTTTATATTCAACTACGGCTACTCAGCTGGCCAATAATCCTCTTGAATGGATTTATCTTTTTTCCAAGTATTCTAGCGTGATTACAGCCCCCAGAAACCCCCGAAATATTGGAGCAACTCCTTCCAGGAAGACGTTACTAGCTCGGCTTTCATTTAGGCCCAAAGTGAAGAGTCTATGTAACGTTCTAGATTACCAATCTGCTGTTCAAATGGTCTAAATCAACCTGAAAGCTAGTCAGAAGTATCCAGGAAGTTTCCATGCCAATCAGGCTTTCAGACAGCTTGTTAATGTCCGAAATATTAATGAATATTAGCTTACACTAAGCAGGTAAGGATGGCCGTTTTTCGGTAATGACTGAGTTTTAGTGTCTCCACACTGAAGAGGGGGCACGAAGTTCCGAAACTGTTTGGGGTTTTGAATATATTTCTTTTCTAATTTGTGTTTTTTTAAGTTCCAAAGTTCGGCATTGATCTGTTATCGTCAATTACCAGTCAGCTGAACAGTACAGTGGCCTTCATCCTCGGAAACCAATAGATCTATAACATCACCTTCGGTATTCTCGTGACTCAACATGAATTGAGCAGCCAAGTTCCAACTATTTGCGGAGAAAATTGAAAGTGAATCTTCAGGAGCCTCCTTGTGGGCCATAAACTTCTTTCGCAGATGCTTAATCATGGCTCGTTCCGTTTTTGACCTTTTTGAGTCTTGGTTCGCATCTCGTGACTTTCAAGTAGAGTCAAGAAGGAAAATGATCAAGTTCTTGGGTTTAGCCTTGAAAAGAGCTTTAGTACTACTACTCTTGGCGGTCAGAGAGTTAGCTGGAGGCTTCTAAGGACATGAGAAAAGAGAGAGAGGATAGGGAATGATAAAACGCCTTCTTGAGAGAGAGAGAGAGAGAGAGAGAGAGAGAGAGAGAGAGAGAGAGAATGGAGATTGGCATGCGTCTACGTGCTCCAATACGCTGACGTTTTTACATGGAGATCCCTGTCTAAAGAAAAATCAGGTCGGTCTACACAGAACAGTGATGGTTTAAAAAAAAAATCTATTTAAAAAATCAGCTTAAGCGTTGAGTGACCTTTTCATTTTAGAATCCTCTCTCTCTCTCTCTCTCTCTCTCTCTCTCTCTCTCTCTCTCTCTCTCTCTCTCTCTCTCTGAAATAATGATAATAAGCCTTTCTTGTTGTGGTAATCACGAATATACAGTGAAAGTGACACGTGAGAAACTAACTTATGTCTTATCAGTAAATATGAGAACACACGTATAACACGAATGCGTGTGTGATATTTGGATGTGTTTATAGTACACCGTTTACACACACGTGTGTGCATCATATGCAACTGTGCCTGATCAACTTTTTTCCAATCACAAACATGCCTACAGACATTTTTAATGTGTTGTATACACAATTCGCAAACACACACTTACATATATATATGTCTAAATATATACACATATATATATATATAATTATATATATATTGTAATGAACTGTTCGTTACCTCAGTGAAAATGTATTTATGTGACTTACTAGAACTCTTAAAATGCCCTCGCTGGACGAGTGGTTTTCGAGCTCGGCTGCCAATCTGGTGGTCTGAAGTTCGAATCCCGGCTCGGCCAACGCGGAATCAGAGGAATTTATTTCTGGTGATAGAAATTCATTTCTCGATATAGTGTGGTTCGGATCCCACAATAAACTGTAGGTCCCGTTGCTAGGTGACCAATTGGTTCCTAGCCACGTAAAAATATTTAATCCTTCGGGCCAGCCCTAGGAGAGCTGTTAATCAGCTCAGTGGTCTGGTAAAACTAAGATATACTTAACTTAACTTTTGGAGGGACGAGAGTTATTACAAAGAAAAATCTACGGCTGAAGGCCGATATTACTGAATGAAGGAATTTACATAAAACTCTGGCTCCTAGTTTAACTGAACTATTTTTACATTTAAATTGCATGTAGGTCCAGAAATTAATGGTGGAAGGTGGTTGATTGCATGTCCACTGGAAACATGTGTCTAGGAAATGACCCAGACCCAGAGGCATGACTTGCTCAAAGCGGGTTATTTAAATACAAGCTTCATTTAAAAGGGTTCCCAATTTTTTCTCACAACCAGGCACAATATCTGTCTGCAAAGAGATTGCATTCTAGCATCAGTACCAAGGAGATGGAAACGTGGGAAAAACATAACACATTATTTGCTCTTAGCATTGCATATTAAAGTTCACTCAAGGGGGCATAGAATGTTGCTTGATTAACTGTGGGGATGTTTAACATCATTGCTAGCATCACAAGGGGAATTAATCACAGCATTGAACCAAAATTGGGGAGTGAGAAGCTGAGCCAAGAAGGGAAGGGAGTTGCCTTGAAGGAATGAAACGAAATACAGACAAGAGGCTAAAACGTTTCACTGAATGCAATGGAAATTACTCTCACAGTACCTGGAAATCCTTTAATTCCAGGTACTTGGATTAATTCCAAGGCAGCCAATAGGAATAGAGATGGCTTAGAGAGAATGGAGGCTTTTAGTTCATATGGGCAACTCAAGAATATGAACTGCCTTTAGAAAGGTGTATTACTTTTACTTGGTTCTGGCTTAAAATCCTGAATAATATATTTATACATATATATATATATATATATATATATATATATATATATATATATATATATATATATATATATATATATAAAATACACACAGTTACATATATATACGTGTATACATTATTTGGTTGCAAACTAAAACTGACGGAGCAGTTCTTCTTGACCAGTCCGGTTGCTGAGTCAGCATAGTGCAGTCTGATTCCCCAGAATCACTGCAAGGAGAATGCATTTACAGCTTACTGTCAAAATTGCAAAACTGCCCCCTCCTAAATCATTTGCATTCCGAAGATAACAACTCTGCAATGTGCAATATCTCGTGGGATGAGGTCTCAGTGAAATTGCCATATTTTGTTTGAATTTTATCTTTTTCTTTTTTATTCATTTGTCTTTCACTTTATTCTGGCGATGTTTTATGGATTCTTCCAATTAGCGAGACCTTTATAGTCTATCTCAGCTTTTCTTTATTTTGTTTCTCTTAAATCATTTATCTATTTTGCGTTTTGCATCAATGTTATTATATATATGTATATATACATAAATACATACATATATATATACATACACACACACACACACACACACACACACATATATATATATATAGTATATAATATATATATATATAGATATATATATCTATATATATATAGTATATATATATAATATATCGATATATAAAGCCGATTATCACACAATAAAAGAAACAGAATTTCTCCCTATCTCCATAAGAAGAAATACAAGAAACGAACCGACACCATATTATCATTATATTATTATTATTATCATTATTTTTTTTTTTTTCTATTATTTTTTTTTTATTATTTAATTATTATTATTATTATTATTATTATTATTATTATTCAGAGGATGAACCCTTTTTATATGAAACAAGCCCACAGGGTTATTAACCTTCAATTGAAGCTCCCAAAGAATACTGTGTTCGTTTGAAAGAAGTAACAGAAGCTACTAACAAATACAGAAACGAGAGATCAGTTATTTGGAAGATAAAATATAGATTAACAAATTAATAAATAAAGATATAAAAATGTGCGTAAATCATTAAAATACAATTGGAATGATCTTAGGGTGGCAATAAGTTGCATCTTCCTTTGAACTTTGGAGGTTCCAGTTGCAGTCGACGTAAAATTAAAAATACAGAGCAATGTTTCTGCTAAACGATCATTTTACAGACAAGAACTTTTATTGGTTTCCTTTCAGCATCAGGTATTTTTGGTCAGATATGAGACACAATATCTATCCTGAGTAAATTATATATAGGAATGATCAAAATCAACCTAGCATTACTCTAATAAATAATTGTTACGTTTTGTTTTCTTTGCCAGAGATAAACAGAACTTGTGGCCACTGTCTATTGTTTCAACCCTTACATCTTCTGGTTCTTCTTCTTCAGTGACTTTCGAAAACTTAGGAGAAAACGAAGGTATTTTGCGAAAAGTCTCTAGTTTTTCAGCCCCGGAGCCGTAAATCTTCGTGGACCTACCCATAAAACTACTGTCCATGGGCTACAACAGAGAGAGAGAGAGAAGAGAGAGAGAGAGAGAGAGAGAGAGAGTAACCTTTCGGCATAAGGCGCCCAGGTGGCTAGACAATCACTTTTCCCGGGCAGAAAGCATTATTGAAGCGCGGGTGTGGACGGAGGCGGATTAGAGAGCACTACTGAAGCTCTAATCCGATCATGCACTGATAAACAAATAAGGACATTGCTCGCGCTCTCTTGCTTTCTCTCTCTCTCTTTCTGAGTGAGAGAGAGAGAGAGAGTGAGAGGTGTAGGGAGGGAGAGAAAGTGTCAGCAGATCATAACTCTTGTTGCCAAGATACTAGTCAATGCTGAACGCGTAAAAACAACAGTCTTACGAACAATGCAGGTCAACTGGGTCAACGTTCGTCCAATTTCTACTCCCTCCGAAAACGTCACAAAACAGTTTACCTTCCTAATGGTAGTTAATTATTATTATTATTATTATTATTATTATTATTATTATTATTATTATTATTATTATTGAACATACACTCATAGCGCAATTCATATGGGCATGAACTATCTACCAAGTTTCCTAAGAATAGGACGCCAATTCTTCCTAGAAAGTGACCAATGAGTCTAGGCGAAAGATACTTCTAATTTATCGACAGACGATGTACTCGTAGGTGACGAAAAATAAAGCCAACATTTTATGGATCATTCTTATCATTTTATGAGCAAAAGGAGGAGACAGGGACTAAGGTTGATGTAGTAAATAACTCTTACGAGACCACTCATAAAACGATGACCTTTTCCTTTCTGTGAGGCCTCCTGGTGAACACTTCTTACCTTTCTCTTACGAAACATTTCAGCTTTTTTTTTTTTTAAACTAGCTATTCGATGCCGAGAAATATGGAATTATCACTGTATAGGAAAATGCTTTAGTAGCCCGTGTGAATGTTTGGGTAAGCATTTCACTTGTTCACCTTTTTCTGCTTCTTCTGCAGATGCGTATAGACCTAGTGTTGCTCGCACCGTTTACTCCTCTGCAGCGAGGATAGAACAGCGTTCTTTTCATAAAGCAGTTAAATTTGGGTTCTATGGTTGCATAAAACAATTATATCAATCTTACGTCAAACAATTAGACCAGGATTACAGCAAGATTTCTCTCTGTAACAGTTACATCCGGCAGTAAACAAGAAAGATGAGCTGTATGGTGCTCAAAAAATTTTTTTTTTTAAATATGGCGTCAAAACAGACCACTTGAAAGTTATTTGGCTCAATCGCTAGCTATGAGGAGAATGTAAACAAAACGAGTTTTCTAGAACACCCCACCTCTCTCTCTCTCTCTCTCTCTCTCTCTCTCTCTCTCTCTCTCTCTCTTGGAAGTACTCTCGTTAAACGCTTACTGGGATATTTAAATATAACGGTGCATTAAATGAGTTATAACCTAATAAAATGACATATAAATATGATTTTACTTTGTTAATTACAAAACAAAATATATCTATTTTCATTTTCCGTTAATTTAACACACGTACATTTGACACCCATATTAATTATTTTTTTAAGATTGTATCTAACCATACTCTCTCTCTCTCTCTCTCTCTCTCTCTCTCTCTCTCTCTCTCTCTCTGTGGGATAATGGTCATTTTCCCCCAGTGTTCAGTAATCAAAACCATAGTCCGCTATTGACAAAATTATTCTCTCTCTCTCTCTCTCTCTCTCTCTCTCTCTCTCTCTCTCTCTCTCTCTCTCTCAATATTCAGACGCATTCTTTTCAGGTCAACCTGTCACAGATTTTGAGGAAATATGATCCTAAGATCTTCTCATACAAAGGCCGATATTAAAATTGGAGTCCATCGTTCAAATGTCTGTTCAAGGACCTACTCGAGAGAAGAAAAAATAAAAAACTGGAGAGGTATATTACAAAATAATTAAGAGTCATGGCCTGTCATAATATTGCTTCTATTTTGGGCTCTTCTGGATAGTTTGAATTCTAATTTAAAATGGAGAGAGAGAGATAGCGGATTTGTGCAGTCTTAAATGATTGTATCATAAACGAACCGACTTATTCCTGTATCCTGAGAGAGAGAGAGAGAGAGAGAGAGAGAGAGAGAGAGATATTTCACTAAAAAAAATTTAAATTCTGGAATTTGGTTCCTTATTCATTAAAAATTTCGCAAGTGAAAAATATTATAAAAAATCGTCATTATCATTAGTTTATTATGCGTCGACTAATATCATAAGTCGAGTAGTGAATAGGTGAGGCCAATTAAAGAGTTCAAAAATATACTATATATAATATATATAATATAAATATATAAATATATATATGAATAATATATATATATATATACATATATATGGTATGTATGTATGTGTGTCGTGCGTGTGTGTGTGTGCGTGTGTGAGTATACATTATACATAGAAGGGGCAAGAGAAGCTATTTTAAATCGAGACAGACCGATATTTACGTACCGTACTGGATAAACCATATCTGACCGCATGGCTAAAAAAAAAAAAAAAAAAAAAAAAAAAAAAAAAAACAATGGCCAGGTAAAATAGAGTTAAAAAGTCAGGTCACAAAGAAAAAAGCCACCATAGATACGACGACCTCAATCCCAAGCAGGTTCTTGAATGACCTTTTAGTTTTTCTTTAGATGAATATTTTTTTCCTTTTTTGTCCTACTTTCCTCTTGTCTTCCGTCATTTGTAAAATGGGCAGATGAATGAATATAAAGAAGCCAATCATTTTCCAAGTCAATTCATCTATTTCTCTTATATTAGCATTCTAACTAATTGCATACTTTCCATATGACCTTTCACTTATCAGACTTAAATAAGTTTCGTTGACGTCATGTTAAGGAATCAGGTTGTTTAGATATCAGGCTGAAAATATTGCTCAGTCTTGGACAGACAAGTCATATCCACAATCCGATGTGATGATTTGATTTGAAAGTTAATCCTTCCATATTACGTAATGACGCCATAAAATCTCTTGTTAAAGCTCCACCTTTGATAGTTCGAGTACAGCATACATTTCAATCATATATGCAGAGAGGGAAAAAATGAACAACCCATCCCAGACTTCCAAACACAAAAAAATATATTTGCAAGAATGTCGCTACAAAACCTCAGATCCAAATGAAAGGATTTGAAGTCCTTCTGATGTCTGTAGTAGCGTTCGAACCCGCATCAAGAACATCAGAATGAGGTCGCCTGCTAGCTGCTGCGGGCATCAGAATTTCTTCAATTTCTTTCATTTGGATCTGAGGCTCTGTAGTGACAAGAGTGTGCAGAAAGTGCGAAGAATTCGAGGAGAAGTTAAGATATCTCTCTCTCTCTCTCTCTCTCTCTCTCTCTCTCTCTCTGTATACACATATATAAAGTATATAGTAAGACGAAAGTGTCAATTTTCCATCGTGGCTGTAACTTTATTCTTACAATTATCACGTTTTTGTTATTTCTGCGTGATTTAAAATCAAACACACACACACACACACACACACACACTCACACACCACACACACACACACACACACACATATATATATATAATATATATATATAGATATATATATAATATATATATTATATATATATATATATATCCTATCCATCCATCTTAATGGAAACTCCACGGATAGAATAATGACAGCTTTATTACGTCAAACAGCAACGATTTCTTTTATACAGCACCATATTGTCTTGTACCAAAGAAATCAACAGCCTCATTCTCTGGAAAGACAATCAACAACAAAAATCCAATTGTAACAATTTACAATTAATGAAAAGATAAATCTCGCCGTCTCGCTGAGTGTCACAATCACGAGAATGGAATAGCGACGAGGAATGTTCAATGGAATGTTAAACCGAATGCCTTTCAGCTTATAAAACAACGCTGTTTCATTCCGCTGGTCCTGTGGTTCAGTTCGTCGACGCATGTCGAGAATTCGGCGAACGATGGAGCGGAATTTCAACCAGTCGTGTGTGAAAGTAACCAAATTAACTTAGATGGGTCTTAAATCAAATTGTTTGAAAATCTACGGGGAATGCTCGCCTTGTTTAATTTCCTTACATGCATAAAAAATTAAGTATATCTTGATTTAACCAGACCACTGAGCTGATGAACAGTTCTCCATAAGGCTGGCCCGAAGGGTCAGATATTTTTACGTGGCTAGGAACCAATTGGTTACTTAGCAACGGGACCTACCGCTTATTGCGAGATCTGAACTACATTATAATGAGAAATTTCTAATCACCAGAAATAAATTCCTCTGATTCCACGCTGCTGAAGCAGCCATTCTTTTTCATAAAACCTGTATTAATGAAGGTCTTATTCCAGCCTATATTACCCTGAGGTTGCAGGACCCTGTGGCCCGATATGATAGGACACCAGGAGCTTCAGGAGGGCCCTTCTGCAGCGACTGCTGACGGAGAAGACTACGGAGCTATGCGCCCTACGTGAGGAAGTTGCAAGGACACGTCGACCGTGGGAAGAAATTCCCCGCAAGCAGGCAGACAGGGACCCTGTGGCAGTCTCCCCGCTGGTGCCCTCCAGAACAGTAATCAAGACCACCTTCCTAAAGAGGAATTAACATGACTCCCCCATTTGCCGTTTTAGTAGCCAACTTGAGTACAGAAGAAAAGTCAGTAATAAGAAGAATAGAGAAACTTCTTTACAATAATAATAATAATAATAATAATAATATTATTATTATTATTATTTATTATTATTATTATTATTATTATTATTATTATTATTATTATTATTATTATTATTATTATTATTATTCTTTGTAAATACTTTGTTATTCACAGTTATCCATTTCTCACTTCAAGGTTTCCCAGCGTAAAAAAAAAAAATTATTCTTTCGTTATCAAAATGCTGAGACAACACACCCTTCTCCCAATGATGTAACAAAAACAAAAAAAACATCCATTTACATTCATTTTACGTTTGAATGACTCAGTGAAACCAGACAATGACAAACGGGAGGATGACATGGTTTCTGAATGGCGCAGAATCTGTTCATCTCTGCACTGAACAATACAGTGAAAGCTTCTATCAGAAATTAAGTTACGCATTGAAGATTTCGCCTTGTTAGAACATCGCCCACTCAAAAGCACTGGTACAGCCCTGTACCGAGGGTGGGGGCGGCTATTATTGGGGGCGTCTTCCTAAAATTTCTGGAAGTCCATATTTTCTGTGACTACCCTTTTCATTGAACTACACTTACAATGTAATGAATAACAATCTTGTGCTTTTTTGGTAAGTTTTATTTTTTATAAATTTGGTTAAACAGTACAGAAAAAGTATTTCTCATAAAATATAGCGCATTTATTTTACTTTTCGTCCGTGAAACAAGGCTCTATTTGACCGTAGATTCGAGCACGTTTTAATTCATTTTGATATACTGAATTTAGGCTATGTTTGTATTCGATTATTTTGTGTTTCCACTTATGACTGAGAGTATGTGAACGTGTTTAATTCGTGTCCTTTTGATTTGATCCTTGTTGTTAGCATGAATAGTACTAAGTATGAGTACTAATTACGAAGACCACTTCAAGTTGAGTAAGGAATATTATGTTTACAACTTATGCAAGAGGGGAAAATCTTGCACGCGCCCCGGGTAAGCTGAAGGTCGCATCACGCGTTGCTCAGCTGAAGATTCAAATAAAGAGGTTGTAGTAACAGGTGTTGTTGTTGTTGTAGTTTGCTGAGTGCTTTATTTTCGCTACAACTAAAAAGTGGAAAAGTTTGCCTATTGTAGCAGTGAGTGAAATCTCCTGATCTCCAAACTCAAAGCCGAGGACCAAGTTTTCTTTCTTTTTTTTTTTTACTATTCCCTGTATTTATTCACTTATTACCTTTCTCTCTCTCATATTTATCATCATTTATCACCTTTTCCTATAAATCCTCTCTCTCTCTCTCTCTCTCTCTCTCTCACCAGGCTGATTTGCCTTTGCAGCCCCTAAACAGGTGTTATCAACTAAAAAAAGAAAAGAAGAAGAAGAAGAAGAAGAAGAAGAACAAGAAGCACCATCGGTATGCAATCACCTGACCGTGAACCGTTCCATGTCCAAGATATTTACAGCAGAATCGTCCTTTGAACTGTCTAGAGTGTCTATTTATATTTATATATATACATATATATATATATATATATATATATATATATATATATATATATATATATATGTAGTATATATAAAATAGAAGGATCCACACCAGAATATTAGGAGAGCCTAAAGAAACTTTCGTCCATTCTTCTGAAGAGTTTTAAGCAAAGTTAATATTCTGTCGATGACTGAGAAGCACGATACGGTGTTTTTATATTTCATATATATATATATATATATATATATATATATATATATGTGTGTGTGTGTGTGTGTGTGTGTGTGTGTGTGTGTGTGTGTGTGTGTGTATACATGCATATCTATATATATATATATGGTATATGACATTTGAATCTTACCAGATCTCTCGAATTTGTTTAAAATCTATCTTAACGACATGAATTACTTATCACTGAATAAAAATTAATGTCTAAATTACGTCTTGAATTTTAAATTAGGTTCCAGATCTTCTGACTTTTTACTTAACTTCAATGACAATACAAGCGAATATTTTACATTCTTATGTAACTGGATCATTATAGTTACTGAGTTCCCTCGCGCTTAAAACGTAACATTTTGAACCCTTTATTCATATAATAGCTTTTGAAGTCGAGCCAAGTTTTCTGAAGGTAACAGAAAGCTAAGGATACTTCTGAATTCTTATTTTTGAGTTCGTTACTTTATTTATATTATTTTTATTTTTCAGATTGTCGGCTTTGTCCGTCCGTCCGTCCGCACTTTTTTTCTGTCCGCCCTCAGATCTTAAAAACTGCTGAGGCTAGAGGTTTACAAATAGGTATGTTGATCATCCACTCTCCAATCATCAAACACACCAAATTGCAGCCCTCTAGCCTCAGTACCTTTTATTTAATTTCAGGTTAAATTGAGTGATAATCGTGCGTCTGGCAACGATATAGGCCAGACCACCTCCTGGCCATGGTTAAAGTTTCATGGTCCGCGGTTCCTACAGCATTATATAGAGACCACCGAAAGATAGGTCTGTTTTCGGTGCCCTTGATTGGACGCTGTACAGAAAACTATTTTTTCGACGCATTTTTTACTTGTTTATTCTTGCATACATTAATTTTGGGGAACAGATAAACACTACAGATAGTTTATTGCCTTTATTCTATTAATTTCCGACAGCTATTGTTTTCCCTTCGATTCAGCAGATTCCTACTACAGCTTCAGCTTTTCATTCATCTGTAAATCTGATAAAGACTCACTGGCACTCCAGTCTTATTTTCTTCTTACATTTCTACTCCATTCAAATGTCATACAGTAATAAAATTAAAAGAATTTTTTACCTGTTTACCTGCAAAATTTCATAAACATTAATAAAAATTATATTATTTTTATCTTTTATTGAATTTCATTCCGTTCTATTTTAATAAAAAAAAAGCTGACTAAATTTTCTAGCAATTCTGGATTTTGTCTAAATTTCAATTTTAAGAAAAATCACAAAGCTTGTGTGTGTTTTTTTTTTTTTTCTTTTTTTTGCGTCAATTTCATACCATTCAGTTCTCGTCTAATCTAGAGCACTACTAATCTGCATTTCTCTCCCTTCTCCCTCTTTCACCCATCCCCTCCCCTCCTCCTTCTCCCCCCACCCACCCTCTCCCCTACCCTCGCAAACCGCCCCCCCCCCAAAAAAAAAAAAAAAAAGTTATCTGACGCACGCAGCCGAGCGAAAGGACTCCTCCCAGTAGGACCCACTAACATTGGATGAAAGTGAGAAGACAGCCGTATCCTTTCTTAGGACCCAACGAAAAAAGCTGACATCACCTCGCCTCGATATTTCGTCTCATCCTTTCTAAACGTCTTTTCATGGTTTATCAAAAAAAAAATCAATGATAATAGTACGTTGCTGAGCTTATGGAGAAAACAAAAACAAAAAACATTTACAGTTCGGAAGATAAGGGAACAATTTACGAACGAATTTGGAACGAGTTAGCGTGTTGATGGGGAACTCATTTCCCTATTTGGGAGACATCGGAGTTTTTGATGAAGGAGAAGAAGAAGAAGGAGAAGAGTTTTTCTGTCGCTGTTGATTCAGCAACTCACCTGAGGGCATTCTACGCTCAATCATATTTATCTGCTTACTAACCTCTCTATTTTGGTTTCCAATCTCCTGGATGCAAACAAATGACTGTGGCTGCCTAGATTAGCCAGAGACTTCAAAATACCTAGACATACTTGCTACCTGCCCCACTTACATATTGATTAGGGAAGCGGAGAAGACTCGCTACATAGTTGGCTGTCTCGAGAGCAGTCTGTAACTGTTCTCCTCGTGCTATGGGCAAGGTGCTTAGGTAAATGTGAGCACAATATCTCTCAGAGTGGAAAAGTGAAGTCATGTTTGAATCAGGAACCAGGAAGAATCAAAATGAATTAGAATGTACTATGCACTTATCAGCAAAACAAGCTCTATAGTCAACATTCTTATTCCATTGGGACGCTTCGGTTTCAACACACTAAGCAAATTTCGACCTGAAATTGGGGCAAAACACCAAGACATCAAATTTTATACCAGTAAAAATTAAATAAAGGTCACTCTGGATAATACATTTCTATAACTCCGTTACCATTAAAAAAACAACTTTTGTGAGTAGTTTCTATTTAAGGTAACGTTGTTTATAACAAATTAGTTTCTAGTGTGACCTTTCTTTTAACTGTACAGAATTTTACGTTTTGGTGTTATGCCTCTATGTTAGGTCGATAATGGCTCAGTGGAAGAAAAATGTGGGCCCCAGAGCTTGTCTGGCTGTTTCTGATGAGGATCAGGTTCCCTAGGAATCAATCTCTAGCAACTGTATACACTTACGACAGGTCCTGAACACTGCATAAAAATAGAGGAATTACAGTAGCTTTCACGCCCCTTGATGAAAGTCAGGCAACGGGCTAAAAGAAGGCCCTAATGCCTACAGATTTATGTATACCTTTCAGTGGAGCTTCTGTTATGAAGATCAAAGCTAAACATAGAACTACAAAAGAAAGTAACCAACGCTTTAACTCAAAATTGGACGACTGTCGGAATAAGAATATTCCAAAATACTGGAAAACTAACTTCAGACGAAAGTTCCTGCAAGATCTTTTTAGGCAGAGATCGATGGTGTAGGCACCCTACCTCCAATTACTTAGATTTTTGTTACGCGATTAAAAGTCCCTTCTATAAAACATTAATAAGATTGTCGCTAAAATCATCAAACTAAAATCAAAGCGCTCTTAATTAATAGTAAAGCAACATGGTAACTGTTTTCTGCATTTTTGCAAAGATCAAAAGTTTTTATTTTGGCAACATTAATTAACTTGCAAAGAGGTATACTCGTATATGTTACTGCGGTCCAAAGCGGCTCTAAAATTTGTATTGATCGTTTTCAATGATTATTATCAAAACTTTCTTGCCATTGATTTCCAAGAGACAAAGTACTGGAAGATTGTTTTAAATAATTATAATCTTCCTAACACATAACAATATTTATAAAATATCAAACCTACCGTTATTGATTCTTCACTTACCAAAGCAAGTCTACGGCAGCCTGGCTCAGTACGGGAATTCTCTATTATTATTATCTTTTCTATTTATCAGAGTCGTCTTATTCGACTAAATGATTTTTATAGTGTTAGGTTCTGAGGTTGCATCCTGCCTCTTTAGGAGTCCATCACTTTTCTCACTATGTGCGCTTTTCCAGGAGCACACTCATCTGAATGAGTCCTGGAGCTACTTCGGCATCAAGTTTTCCAGGTTCCTTTTCAGGGATCTTGGGATCGTGCCTAGTGTTCCTGTGATTATGGGTGCAATTTCCACTGGCATATCCCATATCCTTCTTATTTCTATTTTCAGGTCTTGACACATCAATCTTTTCACTCTCTTTCTCTTCTACTCTGGTGTCCCATGGTATTGCGACATCAACGAGTGATATATACTTTCTTCTCGATTTTGTCAATCAACGTCACGTCTGACCCATTGGCACGTATCCTATTATGATTATTATAATTACTATCATTATTATTAGTTTATCCTAAGGTCTACGGTTAGTTTATCCTAAGATGCGCAGATACCGTTTAAACTTGATATCAGTCTTCTCAAGGAACAAAAATATACTGCCTAATAATGAACTACTCATGATATCTGAGACGGAAGCCTTTTTTGCTTCTAAACCTGCAAAGCGATTTTGAATTGAATATTGAAGGGGGCCAAAACCTCTCTCTCTCTCTCTCTCTCTCTCTCTCTCTCTCTCTCTCTCTCTCTCTCTCTCGTATTCCTCATGGCAAGGAGATAGACAGAGAGAATTCCTCTGAAGACTCGCTTTCTCTAGCACATGATGTCTCCTCGGATGGACTAACAATTCTTTGAGACATCCAAATCCTTGTAACTCCTTGTAATTCTCTCTCTCTCTCTGTGTGTGTGTGTGTGTGTGTGTGTGTGTGTGTGGAGCAATTGGTAATGCTTCCGAGTACAAACGAGAAACCCGTAGTGTATCCCGGAGCGACACAGGTCTGTTTGCCTCAAAACCCAGTGTGCCTCTGTTGATCCAAGTAATGAATTTTTATTCACCTGACAATCATTCGACTGCCGTGGCTCACAGCTGGGACTGGGAGTGAAACAACCTGGGGAAGAAATGACAATTCAGGTTAGTATCTTGTTCTTGTTCTTCTTCTTCCTCTTCTTCTTCATTAGTATTCTGGGACTATGGATGACCTTTTCTCGGTCTTTCGCTCGAATGGGGTCCCTAAACGCTTTTGCTGGGTCCACTCCCCTTTTTTTGGGGCGGAGTGGGGAGAGGGGCGATGGGAAGGGAGAGGCGGAGAAATAAGGGGGGAGGGTTGAAGGGGCTTGGGGATCGCAGGAAGAGAACACTCCTGATTTTAGTTTAGGCAGGGTACCATGATGAGGAGTCTTTATACTTTTTTTACATCGTTGTTTTTTAGTGACCTATATGGACTAAAGAAGAAGCAAAAGTAAAGATCTCAACATAAAAAAAAAAAACGCGAAAACTGGGGCGCCGTTGCAAAGGCAAGACTTTTTATCTCAACCACTGAACGAAAATGACGGCTTTGTCCTTTTAGCTTCGAACAGATTACAATATCAGTATTTATATCGGAAGGAAATTCCTTAGGAATTAACATGAAAAGATCCTTTACTGTAGCAGCCGATATCCAAGAACACATTTTCTTGTGCCTAGTACCAACTTGCTGCCAAAATTTAGGCCTAAAAGCCTACAAACCAATTATTAATTGATCAACATCAATAAACTAGCGCTGCAAATTAGCCAATATGGTTGCGGAAATACAAGTAGCTTCGATACTCGACACCTAATGTAAAATTCTAGCTGCAAGATAATAACAAGTTACTTAAAACGTATCCGTGTGACACCGCCTAGCCTTAGAACAGGAGGCAGCCATCTTTTTTATACTCCCCCTTTTTGTGTTTGAGTCTATGAGTCTATGGCAAGCCGGTTCCTCTCTCTCTCTCTCTCTCTCTCTCTCTCTCTCTCTCTCTCTCTCTCAACGATTGTCCCACGAGTCAGACTTCTTGTTTGTTTGTAAGGAAAAGGTTAAATCCATCTCGGTTTGGGGGAATTTGGAGGCGGGGTTGATACTTGGAGACCGTGCCTTTTCAGCATTCGAACCTCCATCGTCTCTCTGGGTGTCATCTCAGGTCTCCTCGTCTCTCTCTCTCTCTCTCTCTTCCTGGTGCAAGTAAAATACAGAATGGGTATGGAAATCCTTTCTCTCTCTATCTCTCTCACCATTCCTCTCGGTCTTAGTGTAAAAGATATGGAATATGTAGGAAAATCCTCTCTCTCTCTCTCTCTCTCTCTCTCTCTCTCTCTCTCTCGCTCATTAAAACAATAAAAGAAAACTAACCCGTATTGTCTGAGAAGAGCCTTCTTTTACAGATTATGGAGTTTCCCTTGTCTTATTAGCGGTAAAAATAAAGGAAATTCAAAGATTTAACGGAAATCAAAATATTGTTAGAAATAATAAAATGCTTGGTACAAAAGTCAATAATTCCGTTCCATGACTTAACCCTGTTTACCACGCATTAGATAAATTAAATCAAACTTCCTCTGAAGTAGCCGTCTCATGGGGTCTAGGTATTTAAAACATATTATAATGGGTGCTACTTTATCTTGTTTTCTACGAGTTCCCTACTCCGAGGTGCTAGCGCTAAACACCGTATGGCAAGTGTAAAGAAGACGGCCGCACGAAGATATCGTGTATTCATATACTTTGTCGACCACACAATATTGAAATAGGTGTAACTATACAATACTTTGATCCTCCGAGGGACTAGTACTAAACACGGCGTCACAAGGAGGTTCCGTCATATTTAGTACTAGCACCTCGGTGTAGGTGACGCATAGATAACAAACCAAAGTAGCACCAAATAATGCATAATAATTCTTCTTCTGCCCTTCAATGTTTCTCTCTTAAAAATGGCCCCAAAATTCACCTTCAGTTTCTTATCCTAAACTTGAGTTTTGTTTCTTTATGAAGCTAGTCTAACTTGAAACGATACCATTGACTCATCCAAATCATTCTCTGTAACCTCACGAAAATTATATAAAACTTCATGATTTTCATATCTGCTGTCTAATGAAGGGCCTGCTTAATATTCTTTAGAAATTAAGAATGACTGCATACGTTGCCTTGGCCAGTGAAAGCTATTTCACTGATATCAATTACTACTGTCGACACAACAAGGCATCATGGTACTTAACCGTTTGTAACTCACTTGACCGTTTGTAACTCTACATTAACTTTCCATTACCCTCAGTACCTTCTGCAAATGAAGAATTAAGTACTACTTGAAAAAGAAAGAGCAAAGAAAAGGGAGAGAGAGAAAAAGAGAGAGAACGGAGACGCCCAGAATACGTCAGTATGTCTGTTTCACATGGCGCGTTAATGCCCCACTCACTAAATCCTTCGATCGTCGTGCAAAGGTGAATGGAAGCAGGGTATATATATCTGGGGCACTGGGTCTCATCGTATCACAGTCACTCCTTGAACGCGTCTCAGACATGAAGGTAAGGAAAGGACTGATATTTCTCTCTTTTCGAACTGGACAAGTTTCGGAGATCCGTGCAAGATTCTACGTAACCAGATGGGTTTTAAGGCTAGACCTAAGTTGACTCTCCAGAAGAATCTATCTTAATCTCCTTTTTAAGTGAAATGATTAGTTCCTTTTGCTTAAATCACACTAATCTCTCTTCATTCTACAAAGTTTTGATGGTACATAGTCAAATTTCGGATAACTTCAATATAATTGGTTTGATGTTCCTTTAGATGTTCAAGTTTGCAAATTAGTACCATAACTCTTGTTTCACCCCTCGCGTTTTTAATTTAGAGTCATCTCTTTGTTTCTTTAAATCTTAGGCCTTTGTAGGCTTAAAAACATCAAAATGAGATTCCCAAAGCTTCCTTGTGAGTGTAGACTACTCCTAGAAATAACGTGATTTCAATCTTATCAATTCCCGTCTATTTACGCCTACAGAAAGAAAATAATTATATAGCCATGCACACTTCCTCGAAGTTCAATGTCACTGATGATTAGTCAGTGGTTTGTTGTTACATAATGCCCCAGCTACGAGTAGTTGTTAGAAGTTTAAGAGAACACCTTCACTTCACCACAGGCAGCACGTGCCTTGACAGCTCGTTTTCAAAACCAGCTAGACCCATGCCAAGTTTAACGACCGCATGAGCCTACCCTCATCTATACCCAAGTGACCCGGCCCCCGCCCATCCACCAACAGGCCCCCTCCCCCACAATCCCATTTTGCCCCCAAAAAACCAGTTTGTACATTATGTTCCGGTGTGCCGGAAAGGAAAAGTTCACTAGAGCAAAAGCTGTCAAAAGCAAATCTGTCTTTTGGGAGAATGAAAAGATTTTAAACATCTGTCTGGTTTTGAAGCACGTAGGTTTTGATAATGCATGATGGACTGCGATCATTTCTCGGGAGGAATATACTTGATTTTTCTCTTAGTACAAACTGATACACACCTGAATAGAGAATCAATGACAGTTACTCTTAGCCTTTCTCCTTAACAAACAATACAATTATATATTTTCAATAAACACCTGCCAACAGATAGCCGCCGTAGCATTCGCCGTCGCCCTCCTGGGGAGCATCTGCCAAGGCGCCCCACAAGGTTACAACTACGCCGCCCCTACGACGCCCGCCCCCGCTTCCTACGGCTTCAACTACGCCGTCGACGCCGTCGACGGTCTGAGACGCCCCGTCCAATTCGGTCACGAGGAGAACCGTCAGGGCGTCCAGACGACCGGAACCTACTACGTCCTTCTGCCCGACTCCCGTCTGATGACCGTCAATTACTACGTCGACGAGACAGGATTCCACCCCACCTACACGTTCCAGGGACAGGCCGTCTACCCCGAGCCTGCTCCAGTTGGTGGGCATGCCGCCCTAGCTGCCCCGAGCCAGTTGTACAACACTCCTGTAGGAGGCCAGGCAGCTTTGGCTACTCCTTCGCAGCTGTACAATACTCCCGTCGGAAAATGAAGGGTTCGTCGTTAGGCCGAGTCCTCCTTGCTCCAAGTCTTACTTTACTTCCTTCTCTTGTTTCTTTATCCTCTCTACCCTTCAGTTCTCTCAAGCGCGATCAAACATTGCAAGAAGAGTAAGGCAGTCTTACCAAAGTGCCTAGTAGCAGTAGTTAACAGGGATTTACCCTTGAAACGGCTCTGCACGAGTTGGGTGCTCAAGTCTTACTTATATTTCCAAAAGAAAAAGATGATCGTTTACTCTCTCTCTCTCTCCTCTCTCTCTGTCAAACGCCGTGCGTTGATAGAATTGTTATTTGCTATTTTTTATACCATTTTTACTCATTGATATTGTTTATATTTTTGTTACCACGTGAATAAAGTTTTATACTTACAAACGGCTGTTTCCATTGGTATTGTTTTGAATAACAGGTTACGTTTATTGTTAAACAAGACATGATAAGTTCTTGAAATATTATCGATATTTCCGATATAACCTTAGTTTATGTAACAGGCAAATATTTTGAAACAAAGTCATCTGTTTGACCATCGATGATATTTCTATATAAAAAAATAATAAAAATATTGAATGGGATGATGGGTAAATGAGTGTGATAAGGTAACATTTAAAATCATCTAACTTTCACCTCCAAAAACTAGAAGACGAAACAATTAATTGTATGTTTTTACTTAAACGTTTTGTGATACAAAAATATCACAATTAGAAAAACAAATTGTTTTGAAATTATCTAGCAAGGCCATTTTAGCTTATAAAACATTTACACACACAAACATATATACACTTAAATTATATATATATATATATATATATATATATATATATATATATATATATATATATATATATATATGGGGATACAATCCACAATGAAGTAAAATCCTCTTGTAGTTTATAATATATATTCTTGTACAGGATTAAAGCTTTCGACCATCACCTGTGGTCTTGTTCACATTTTAGTGAACAAGACCACAGGTGATGGTCGAAAGCTTTAATCCTGTACAAGATATATATTATAAACTACAAGAAGATTTTACTTCATTGTGGATTGTATCGCCATTTACTTAGAGGTACGACATAGTACCTGGCTTCTGCATATATATATATATATATATATATATATATATATATATATATATATATATATATATATATATATATATATATATATATATATATATATATATATAGATATATATATATATATGTATATATATATATATATATATATATATATATATATATATACATATATATATAATATATATATATATATACTATATATATATATATATATATGCACTATCAGAATTTCAGACATTACACAAACTGAGAGGTGACTAAAAATTGCAGAGGATTGTTCCTAATGGTGTCGTATTCAGTTTAATCAAAATTCCTATTACCTAAAAATTCCTAATTCCTAATGATTCTCGCTTAAAATGTATACTATAGTAAATAACATATTTGGCTAAATGACAGATTTCTGCTGCATTTTCTCTTGAAATTGTTCTAGAAAATAACATATTTGGCTTTTAAATCTTTTACATTTTAAAAGAATTTTTTTTTAATTTAGAGGAAACTCAAGAAGCCCCTGAATTTACAATTATTAATTAATGGAAATTGATTTTCTATCACATTTCTGATTTTGCAAACTACGGTTTCCAAAACGGTAACAGATCCTTTCTTTCTTTTTTTGTCGTCATGAACGCGCTTCTATTAATTTGTAATAATATCGGGGAACTGTACAGTCGTGGTCCTCCAGATTTCGTGTGCAGTTCTGGCTGGGAAAATAATTTTCTAAACAACCTTGCAAACTGTAATGCTCTGCGCCACGTTCTTCGTGAAAGTTGTCTGTGTAAACCAACTTGCAACTGATCATGTGTATCTATTTGAGAGGGAAAGATGGACATACGTGCCATGTATACACACAAAGCCTTCCTGAAATATGTACATGATGTATACTGAAGCTGCATTAGTATAAACAGATTCGAGTTACCTTTTCTCACATCTTCAGAAAAGTATCCATCTGAAACTGTTAACTGATGCGTCAATTTTCCTAAGGAATATATTTTTCTTTCACTCTGGAAGAGGCGTAGGCCTATCATGCCTGACTATAAGGCATTAAAACCTTTTTCAGCTTATTTCTTAATATTTTCGTCCACGTATGTTATTTGTTCCTCCTTACAAACAAATCACCAGAGAAAATCTGAAACTTTTTGCTTTCAAAAGATTATCATGACCTCCCTCGGCATGGACATACCTCTTCCTTCAGAGAGTTTAATTTGTTAACAAATCGGAGTAGTATTGATGTTCATCGATATATAGATATATATATATATATCTTATATATATATATAGATATTATAAGATATATAATATTATATATATATATATATATATATTGCTACTTTCAAAATGCATGTTTCCCCTCTTTGAAATGTCATGTAAGATTGTGCAACATTTTTTCAGATTCCTAGATAGCTTAGAATAGGATGTTTTAAAATGTGTGTTCAGATTTCGCATTGCATGTTGTAAAAGAATATATATTAACGTAGAATGTAAAAAGAGAGAGATTTACTTTGTCTTTTCGAAACTACGAGTGTTTAACTTTTATGTCAACACTGTAAGATTAGAGGGTCTGCGAGATCCGTTTGCTTTCCTAAATCTGTCAACGCATGTGATAGCGAGAGAATTGAGTCTTGCGTTGTTATCAAAACATGTCAATCTTAATTGCCGCTCAGCCTCCGTTTTGATCAAGTAGAGTACGACTTTTTTTTTTAACAGACTGGACTCGTACGCGTATATCTTTGATCAAAACCACGTGCATGTTACACATTTCTTTATGAAGATTGCATCAGATTTCAAAGCTACTGGAAGCATTCGTGACAAGAACGTTTTGTATCATATCTGCCCTGACCAGTTTTCGCAAGGGAAGAAGATTTTACTAGATCATAGAACCTCGTGGCGGTTAGATCTCTCTCTCTCTCTCTCTCTCTCTCCCTCGACATCATTGAGATTATATTAACGTAACGTAAATTGGTCACTCGTAACTTGTGAGAATTTCATATTTGATATTTCTTAGAGTTTATTTAATGTTATTTAATTTCTTTTGTGGAATCTGAACAAACATCATTTCGTAATGGCGCCTGGTTTTTGTGAAATTGTGTAAGACAAGACTGCAGCAGAGAAAGAAGTTGGTATGCCAAAAAGGTAAAGTGTTATATTTTTATTAGTTGCAACTAATAATGGATAGGAATTGTGTTTAACTAATAACGGTTAGGTAATAACTAATAACTAATAATTGATAGGAACTGTGGTTAACTAATAATAGATGGTTGTGAAGGTTTGGTAAAAACTGTTGGTTACAGTGTTTTGAGTGAAAAAGGTTTACACTTACACATTACTGATTTTTTTTGTGTTTTGTGTTTGTTCCATTGTTTGTGCACTATTTCATTTTCTTATTGAAGTGTGTCTTTTTATTTTATATTTTCATTTGCATTCACAATTTAATTGACTTAGTTATTTTCATTGCTTAATCATTGCACATTTAATTAAATTTAACATTTATGAATTAATTTGCATTTGATTGAATTAATTTTCTTGAATTTTGTGATAAATTAATTTTGATTTAATTTTACTTAATTTGATTCAAGAATTAATTAAACTTTACTTTGTTTTCAAGTAACTAATTTTCCCTGATGTTGTGAATTTCACTTATAAATTTTGAGTTTAATAATAAATTTTTGTATTTAAAATTTTTATGAGTATTTCATTTCAAAGCAGTATATTTAATTATGATTATATTTATGTTAGGTAGAAACATAGAGTGGTAATTGATATGCTTTCCTTCAATTTATTTGAAGTGACTTAGAACCAGGGAAGTACTTAGACTTCTGAAATCAGGGAAATGCTTAGACTTTTAAAGTTGTTGATGGAGTGATGCCCTTTGATTAATTTAATTACTTACAAGATTACCTCACACCTGTTTTGATGAACTTAGTCTGATTTTCTGCAATACTGGTAAGTGTTAAGGGATCACTGTTGCCTTTAGAGCATTCAGTCGTTTAAACGTGTTATGAAGGTTCAAGTGTCTGGCTTTTGGTGAGGTAATATTTGATGCATGGTAACCAGATACTTGGCACTTCGTAACAACATATATATATTATATATAGTATATATATATATTATTATATATAGATATAATATATATATATATATATATATATATGATATATATGATTCATGTTTTAATGCTCTTAACCACACACCACTTTCCATTCGCGTATCTAGATGAAAATGAAAACAAGGTTTTCGTTTCCGTTTGTATCAACATTTATTGAAGCGGTAACAAAAGCAAAAAAACAACATGAAAGTCAAAAATATAAAAGTTCACAACAACCTAACAAACGCACAGCGCTTGACGACGTCACTAACGGAAAGACAGACATTCATTTTCGTCTTCTTTTCAAAATGAGCGGCCCTTGAGTCTCCCCAAGGCAGAGGTATAATATATTCAGCGAGAAGACTGATCAAGACGAACGAGAGAACCTGAGAGGAAAAGGGGGAATACAAATACAAAGAGACTCAGAACGAGAAGGACTCGGACTAAGGACGAACCCTTCATTTTCCGACGGGAGTATTGTACAGCTGTGAAGGAGTAGCCAAAGCTGCCTGGCCTCCTACAGGAGTGTTGTACAACTGGCTCGGGGCAGCTAGGGCGGCATGCCCACCAACTGGAGCAGGCTCGGGGTAGACGGCCTGTCCCTGGAACGTGTAGGTGGGGTGGAATCCTGTCTCGTCGACGTAGTAATTGACGGTCATCAGACGGGAGTCGGGCAGAAGGACGTAGTAGGTTCCGGTCGTCTGGACGCCCTGACGGTTCTCCTCGTGACCGAATTGGACGGGGCGTCTCAGACCGTCGACGGCGTCGACGGCGTAGTTGAAGCCGTAGGAAGCGGGGGCGGGCGTCGTAGGGGCGGCGTAGTTGTACCCCTGAGGGACGCCTTGACAGGTGTTCCACAGGAGGGCGAGGGCGAGGGCGATCTGAGATGCAAATTTTAAAAGTTCAAACAAAGATGCAATTCATTGCTACCCTGGCGCTTGGCGCTGTTCTCTTTGCATTGAAATACATTTTTATCTATTTACTAATATTTTTTTAATAAGTGATACATTCTTTCCGTGTTTCCCTTTACCTCATCTTACTTCTTCCTAATGAGCCCAATATTCTTCTGGAGTTTGAATTCCAAGTCAGTGGCCCCTGTGGGAGGCTTGTTCAATATGAATAGGGTTCATCTTCCGAATAATAATAATAATAATAATAATAATAATAATAACAACACACATAGAGCCTTTGAGGAAAAATCACCTTCAGCCATAGAAGCGAATGAAAAATAATAATTAGGGAAATGGAAACTTAAAACCTCTACAGAAGTCCAGATCGATAGTTTGACATTCGTGCCAGAGATGGGCCACTTCGGGGAATCCTCGGAAACCGATAGAATGAACTGCGAGATGGCGAAAGACTGGGAACGTCTTTTGTGAGATCATCTTTTCTTAAAAATGGCACTGATGACGCTACCACCACTTTTTGAAAACTATACAATTGATACAGATTAATATATTCAAACTTACGTAACTAGTAAAGACGGTCAAAAGTTGAATATTTCAGAAAGAAATTATTTCAGAAAGCTGATAAGGCAGAAGAAAAAACTTCGATGAAATTGTGAGATATTTTTTCGAAATTGCAAAGACAAAAAATCCACATTTTGGCCAAAGTGATTTTAACAACCAAAGAAGAAGAAGAAACATCTTTCAGCAATGCAAATCCATGAACACAGGATACTCAGTCTAAAATTAAGGAAAATTAATCTATCAAGTGAATTCTTCAGGGTCCGTTCACATTACACCAACAAATGCCATTAACACACGTCGACAACTTATCACAACAAGTTGGAAACATGACATAAACACATGTCGTTATGTAAATCATTACTAACAAGTTGGAAATATGTCATAAATACGTGTTGACAACTTACCATAAACAAGTTGAAAACGTCATAAACACATATTGACAACTTATCACAAACAAGTTGAAAACGTCATAAACACATGTTGACAACTTACCACAAACAAGTTGAAAACATGTCATAAACACATGTTGACAACTTACCACCAACAAGTTGAAAACATGTCAGTCATACATGTCTACAACTTAACACAAGCAAATCAGAAACATGCCACAAACTCGTCGGCAACATATCACACAAATAAAAAACAGACTGAAAACAAGACAACAACCATAAGTGGAGAATGAATGCTGAATAATTATCGTATGAAGCACTGTTTGCAATTACAAACAAGTCGTTGATTTGTTTAAAATGTTCGCAATATGTATGCCACAAATTCCCGACAAGTTCCCAACATGTTTTACTGTAGTGTTGACGTATCGTAAGTCAAACAAAATCCACCATTTTAAGACAACATAAGTCGCTGAGGAAGAAGAGAATGGTCGAAGACATCGATTCAAGAATTAACCACTAGTCCGCTCACCTTCATGTCTGCGACTTGTTTGAGGCTTGACTGCGATATGGAAGTGTATGGGCCCTTGCTCAAATATATATACCCCTACATCCATTCACCTCGACCATAAAAGTCAACATTCACGCCTTATGAAGTCATCCCATAACCACGTTCATATGCTAGCAGCCCTCTCTCTCTCTCTCTCTCTCTCTCTCTCTCTCTCTCTCTCTCTCTCTCTCTCTCTCTCTCTCTCTCTCTCTCTCTCTCAGTTTACGCAGGGGTCAACTATACCGAAAGTGTATCTTTGAATTGACAAATAAACCTGAGTATACATGGAAATAAATAATCCACAGTCAAATATTATTATTGTTATTATCATAATACGAAATAAACGAACATTTATATGGATTGAACAAGACTGAGAGACCATGTCCCTGCTAATGTCAAAAACCGGCAAGTAATAAAATCAAACACGAGCAAGGGAATTAACGAACGAATAACAAGTGAGATATGTCATTTTTTTATAGTTCCCCCTCGCACCGTTCTCTGTAGTAGTTTCAAGACAAGTTAAAACTGATTTTCTCTAATGTTCTGGAACCTTGAATTAAATTACGTTGATGTTAAAAAAAAAGTTAGTTTAGTTTGAAGAAGCAATTGTTCATCAAGACATCAATGAGTTATTTTTAGGTTTAATTTTCGTTTAAAAGCATGTCGATACAATTTTTGTCAAAGGTTGGCCAGGATTACGTAATATCTACTATGTGGAAAGCTAGACTCGTCAAGAACTGAAGAGGAATATATGTGGAGAGAGAGAGAGAGAGAGAGAGAGAGAGAGAGAGAGAGAGAGAGAGAGAGAGAGAGAGAGAGAGAGAGAGAGAGAGAGAGAGAGAGCAGAATGTCGCATCACCAGTCGTCTAACGCGGAACGGAAAATACGTTGTTTCAATTCAACGGAATTTATTTTAGCATTCAATGCAAGAGAGTTACTGTACTAAGGAATATACCAAACCAATGGCGGGCCACATCCATGAGTTACGATCAACTTAAAGAGAAACGCATGGAGCAAAGTTTGAATAAATTTCAATGTTTTTCCTTCTTCTTTTACTCTGTGGTTTAATCACACCAGTTTAAAAAGCCACTGAATGCTTCCGCTACAGAGACCTATTCACATGTTGTGCAATAAGACACTTCGGCAAACAAACAAAAACTGAAACAGCAATGCAAGTCAGAAAAACTAAGGCACTGATGCACCAGTAGTACTAACGGTGTTTTCTAAGGACACTGATTACATTTTCGAGGTACATGCTTATCCATGTGTACCTAAATGTTTGTTTATGCCAACTATGTATAAACGCATTTACAAGCTTATTTGATTTTACGTGATTCCTATGTGGCGCCTGATACAAAATATATAGCACTTTTAACGTATGAACATGTACATAATAGATACTCATATTAAAATCCTCCGATAGACGAACTACGACGTCAATAGTCTGAGTCTGTGTAACGCCAGTGTAGTTAACGTAATAAATCCACGAGGGAAATCACAGAAATAAATAGGGATGGAGGAAGATTTCATAAGAAGAATCATGAATAGTTTTCTCAAAAATCGTTTTTTCTTTTATTTTATTTATTTATTTTTATTTTTTTTAGGGCCCGAAAGTTTCGAAAGGCAGCCGGAAACTGGTCTAGACACTGCGAAAAACAGGCTACAGACCCATTGCAAAAAAAAAAAAAAAAAAAAAAAAAACAACTACAGTCTCGTCAAGGATAAATAAAAAGACGGTAAACCAAGTGCGGAAAAAGAAAGAAAAATAAACTTAAGTCCCAGTAAAAAGACTAAAGGCCCCCATACACTGAACAATTGTCGTTATCAACCCACACACACACGCACTATTCAGACAGTATGAAGGATCTCCGCACCGATTTCAGTCTGAACAAAGATTTTGTCTCGAGAAGACATGACATCATCTCTAGAAGAGACGCGCGCGATAGCGTTATATCGACAGCCAAACACATACATTGAACGATCTGTGTATGACAGACATAAGTCGCAAGTCAGCAACCTCGTCGTGACAGACTCCCGCTGAGATCGTTCAGACACGAAGCTCCGCCCACTTTTGCATTCAGACAACTCCATACACAGTGTTTTTGCGAACGATACAGACAGTCGTTCAGACAATCGTTCAGTGTGTGGTGGTCCTTAATGTTGACATACGCTCTCTCCTCTCCCACTGCAAATCACCTGCTGGGAGAGTAGTCCAACAGACTGAAGAAGGCGCCGTGTAGTATCCGATCTCGTGAATATCTAAACAAGCAACGCTTGCTAAGAGGATTGCAAGCAATTCTGAGAGATATGTATAACAAAAACAAGCAGAATAAGACGTAAAATTAATGAGAGGAGTAGATGATAAGCTCAGCTATAATCATATCAGCTATATTATAAGTAGGCACGTATAAAGAGGGAGGAAGAAAATGCACCAAGAGAAAGATGGTTCTTCGTGGTATAGAATTGAACCTCATGGAGAATATAAGGTCTGTAGAGGCTAATGATGTATTCCAAAAAGTTCATCTGTGATTCTGTGATCATAGCCAGAAATTAAGCCATAGAGCGTAATGCATCTATAAACAGCAGTTAAGAATATAAATTTTCAAAATAGCCCTCCATAGGATTAATTTCACTGGGCATAGGTTTAAATGATGGCAGGTTCAGTAGAAGCTAGATGAACACAACTATGTTTGGGAAATAAAAACATCCGATTATGCTAGATGAAAAATAAGAAGATGCATTTCCAATATGACCCCTCCATAGGCCTAATCCCATTCAGCATAGGTCTAAATCATGACAGGTTTATTGGAAGCCAGATGAACAGAACTATGTTTAGAGGAATAAAAACACTCCAGTATGCTAAATGAAAATAAATGTTTAATTGCTTTAGACTTACTTGTCGTTTCTATATAAAAAAAAAAGTAGACTCGTATCTTTTATATTTAGCACTGATTTGAATATTCGGAGGACTTCGTTATAAAACAATGAAAAATGTGTAGTTCACATTGATGTCACGGAAGTGTATTAGAAAGATTAATGAAAAAGGGTAGCTATACCTGGAAGGAAGTGAATTATTACAATGCTGTATGCAATTAGATGAATATGAAAGCTCAGTTCTTGAGGATAATTTTGAACAGAAACCGACGATAACTGCTCCAACGGCCATCCTACGCTGAAACCACCCTTCTCGCCCAAACATAGCTGCGTATAGAAGTTTATCTTTATTTTTAAATTATCGATGCAGATATCGAGGAAGACCCGGCCTTTTTATGCATAATTTTTTTTAAGTTAGAAAGTGAAAAATGGCCGAAACACGGTTCTGTGCTGAAGTCATCAGACGGTATGTGCGCTATGAGGCCAAAATGTATACAAATCAGCTAATTATGGATACAAATCATGACAACGATTAATTGTAAAGTTTCCTGACTCATATTAACTTAGAAATGACGCCACCAAACAGTGCTAGAGACAACTGAAAGAAAAACTGCGTAACTACACTACGTCAGAGTCAGACTTCAAAAGGGATGTAGTACTATTCGACACCCATGTTGCGTCTAGACGTAGACTCAAGTGAAAGTTCGTCAAGATTACGACGCGGATGGCAGCGTAAATTTCACGAATGCTTACACTAGTTTTCCGCACAGTAACTTAGACGCAAGTTACCAACGGAAGCCTGGATGAAGGAAATGTTTCAAATTATTCACTTTGAAAATATGAAGAGGAGAGATTACTCGAATGTGAAATACATCGATTATATGATGATAATAACAATAGTAATGATGATTTTGTTAGTTTATTCAGGCACTATCAAACCTGATATACGCTTTAACTAAAATGGAAATGGAAAAATATCAACAAATTTACAGTGATTTTTGTAAATTTAAGTTCTCGCATTTACACTGACCGATGAAATAATTTTTTTTATTGAATTAACAGTGATTTATAGATATAATATTTATTCTTGAATTCA
>NC_061109.1:18393986-18488986 GCF_015104395.2 Macrobrachium nipponense | reverse complement strand
GTTACGAGTTTGATGCCTAACTCTTTCATTCTATCCTCGAAATATTTGAATACAAAATTACTACCATTATTGCTCTGTATAGTACGAGGCAGACCAAACTTAGAAAAATAATTTAACAATCGTTTAACTATGGTCCTCGCGTTACAGCTTCTTACAGGTACCGCCTCGGGATAGCGAGTTAGCCTATAAATCATTGTCAACAGATATATATTTCCTCCCTTACTTCTAGGCAACGGTCCGACCATATCGATAACTACATTCTCAAAAGGTTCGCCTACTGAAGGAATATTACACAACAGAGCTCTGGGAATTACTTGATTCGGTTTCCTGGCAATTTGGCATTCATGACAGCTTAAAACATACCTCTTTACATCACTCATCATTTTAGGCCAAAAGTACCCCTTACTAATACTCTTGAAAGTTTTATTTACTCCCATATGTCCCTGCTCATCATGTGCTAACTTCAAAACTAGCTCACAAAGTTTCCTAGGAACTACTAATTGTTATTGTTCTGTGATTTCCTCTTTACTACCTGACTTAGGCCGAACATAACAACACAAAACTTCATCCTGTAAACAAAAGGTTTCCTTACACACATTATCGAGATCATCATCCAGCTCACATTAAAAAATTCGGGTTAAGTGTTTCATCCTCCCTTTGAAACTTGACTAGCTCATCCTTATTCAAAAGGTTAGTGCCTCATTCATCACCGTAACTAGTACTTGATTCCACTACATCGACTACGTTACTCTCGACAGCTACACCTTCCATTTGGCTATCACTGTCACTGACAGAGTCAGGTCTCTCAGCCATAGTCATGCCAAGATCAACCTCGCCACCTCTATTGCACTTGTTCAAATCCACGAACTCACTCTCGTTCGAATCCACGAACAACTTATGACCGTAGTCTATGTCTGTATCTAAACCTGACCTAGTTACTACCATTTCAGGCACTGAAATCTCACTCACAACAGGATTCATATTCTTGGATAAAGCTATGTCATTAACGACAATAATGTCAACGCCATCAACGGGCAAACTGTCAACAACTGCTAGTTTCACTAATCCTGACACTACCTGACTTTCTAAATTCAACTTCAACAAAGGACAAAGAACACAAATGTTATGAAATCCAGATAACATGACTTTTTCTTCCAAATTGATTTCCGCCCTGTCTGGCACACTCTCTCTCCTAATCAGTGAGACAGCAGCTCCTGTGTCTCAAAGCAAGACTACTTCTCTCGAAACTAATCCTCCAAGAGAGGAAACTACGCCTTCTGACAGAAATTCACCAAAAAATTTCCTAGTTTCTCTCATCACATCATTTTTACTTGATGAAAGGTTAACTAGAGACACTGGTTTCTTACTGTCCTTCCTTTCTACTGCACAATTTATCACTAAATGCCCTTTCCCATTACATCGGAAACAAGTTAATTCTGAGCCACTAGATGCCACTTTACTCTTACAAACCTTAGACGTATGACCAGGTTTTCCGCATGTATAACAGGAATAGTCACTTTTACTCGCATTGCTATTACTAGAACTGAAACTTTTACTGCTTTGTACTCTACCTGACGAAGGGTCATTTCATTTCTTATTAACACTCAAATTATGAGTTACTATGAGATTCAGGGCCTCTGTAACACGGTTTTTTCCCAATAACTTTTTATCTATGTATTTCATAAATATAACGCTTATTCAGAATACATGTTATATCTACACATAAATTTTGACTGTATTCTGCATTACGTAGGTTGAATAAATTTGGTACTTATAATGTAAAAGTGACTTTTTTTGAAGACGGGCCAACTTACTCAGAGAAAAGGTTTCGAACGCACTCGTTACGTAACTTATGACAGCATTTCTTCCCTCTTTCTCGATGGATGATTGGCTATATGTAACGAAGGCTAAACCTCTGGCAACAATGACATAAAAATGTAAATACAAGCAAAGCAGTACACCTTTATGAACTCTGAAACCTCTCCACTGATAATTGTCATAATGAACAAACCAACAAAATATGTTAATAAATACAAAAAGACTTCGATTATTAGTCTAACTCCAAGATAAGTTTCCTAAGAAATTACAGTCTACTTTATAGGTCTCAATCAGATTGACAAGATGTGGGGAATAGTTGGTAATTTTCAAAAACATAGTAGACAAGCTTGATTTGATAACTGCTATATCCAATGTCAAGCAATTTTTATTTATTGGCTATCTACCTATTTACTAAAAAAAAAAAAAAAAAAAAAAAAAAAGAATAGCCGTTACCGCATTTTGGCTTTGAACCTTCACCAATAATTATCGTCAGAATGATGACTACATGAGGCTCCACCCACTTTGGCCTCGTTATAATTCAGGGCACTGTTGAATTGGAAAATTTAACTTTTGGCTATAAAAACTCATTTCTCGAGTAGTTGCAAGAAGTGCTAAATGATCCTAAAGGATCCAAGCAGTTGGCCTAAACGTTTCATTCATGTATATTACTGCTATTACTACAGTAGTATTACTACGCTAGCACAGATACCCCACCCACATCTATGTATCGTTCCGCCATTCATAAAGTCTTTGTCATGGCCACAGGCTTTCTCTTGACTGTAAAAAGTTGCAAGTCGTAAGACAATGCAGTTTTGCAACCACAGGGAAAATTCCAAATCCTGTTAGCCATTATTGACTGCGATGGGTTTCAGAGCCGATGGAATAAGGCGAAAGAGTTTCTGTCTGGTGGATGGGTAGGGCAACATTTCGTCAAATGTTGTTTACCTTGCTTACGTAATGAATGTTTTTCGACTCTTGGCTCGTAATCATTGGCCATGGCATCAGCTGGATAATTTTTACTCTATAAAAATTAAAACTATCAGGTTTAGTTCATTGATAATGCTGCCAAA
This sequence comes from Macrobrachium nipponense, assembly GCF_015104395.2. NCBI lineage: Eukaryota > Metazoa > Arthropoda > Malacostraca > Decapoda > Palaemonidae > Macrobrachium > Macrobrachium nipponense. The sequence goes on along the minus strand of NC_061109.1, from coordinate 18,486,098 downwards.
ATTTGTGTGTGGTTGTAAAATATACATATGTCAACTTTCAGCTACATCCGATGCTTTGATAAGGAGCAAAGTCCAAAAAACCGTGTTACAGAGGCCCTGAATCTCATACTAAACTATATTCGTCTGCTAACCTAGTTGCTCCTGCTAAAGATACTTCTCGCCTATCTTCTATATAAAGTTTAATCTCAGGGGATACGTTATCTTTGAAGTTTTCTAACAACACTAAGTTCTTCAAACCATCAAAATCCTCAACTTTAGCAGAAGTTAACCAATCAAAAAACAGCCTTTCTAACTTCTTACCGTATTCTACATACGTAATATTCTCACCCTTTCTCAAATTTCTAAATTTCTTACGGTACACCTCAGGTGCTAGCCTATATGCGCTAAGAACAGTTTCTTTCACAATATCATAATCATCACATTTCTCCTTAGACATACAACTATACACGGTAAGTGCCCTACCACTCAAAACTGACTAAATATAAAGTCCACATTTCTTTAGGAGAACCTACTTTTTCCATTAACTTCTCAAAACACATGAAATATTTCGTTACATCTTCCTCATCAAACTTCGGTACTAATTTCAACACTACACTCATACCTAAACTATCAGGTTCGTTCTCGTTCTGGCCTGTCTGACTGTTAAGAGTGCTTTGTCTTAACCTAGCGATTTCCAACTCATGCATACGTTCTTTCTCTCTTTCTTTTTGCTGCATTACCAACATTTCTCTCTCTTGCTGCATTTTCATTGCTTCTCTCTTTTGCTGCATTTTCATTACTTCTCTCTCAGCCGCTCTTTCATCTCTCTCATACTTTTCTCTTTTTTTTTCTTTTCAACATGCTCACGGAGATCATTCCCCTCTAGACCTAGAAGCTTACCAGACCCAATAAACTCTTTCACCATCTCACTCATTCTGGCTCTTTCTATATTCTCCCTGTTTCAATGTTATGGTGCCGAATAGCCTAGCAAGGTCGCCACTAATGTCTAACCCTACGCCCACGACAAGAGACGAGAAATTACCCTACATAACTGACAATGACCCAACATTCTGCGGCTGTGATAATAAATAAATCTTTAGATTACCTTTAAATGCAATATCGTGAATACTAATAAGCATATTGTTCTAAACCTACCTTGTTACAATTAATTACCTTACGCTTGGAAACATTACCCCTACTTTCTAAGATTTTGCCCCATATTACCCTAGGGCAGTTACCTACAATTTGCAACACTGGCGTGAGTTGAGTCGATTACTGTCGCGGGAAAAATGAATAATCCAGCTATTATTATTATTATTATTATTATTATTATTATTATTATTATTATTATTATTATTATTATAGAGTCCTCTCTATTCGACCCACAACCTTCTTTTCGTCAGCATGTAGCTGGTATACCAAGTTTCCCAAGGAAAATCTTTATAAGTCCTTAGGAAGCTTGATATACTAGCTACATGCTGAAGAACAGAGAACACTCTATACGAATTAAATGCTGCAGAAACAGCTAAGATTTTTAACGATGCTGCCCTTAGAGAAGGTCCCCTCCCTTATTATTATTATTATTATTATTATTATTATTATTATTATTATTATTATTATTATTATTATTATTATTATTATTCTGAGGATGAACCCTATTCATATGAACAGGGCACCAAAGCACAGGGGCCATTGACTTAACTCCAAACTTCCAAAGAATATGGCGTTCATTTGAAAGGAGTAACAGAAAGTAATAGGAAATACACAAAGAAGAGATCAGTTATTACAGAAGAAATGAACAGATAAATTAACAAATAAATAGACGAATAATGAAGTTACTAAAATAAGATTAGAATAGTTTGAGCTTTGGACAATCCAGCTGCATTAGGGACATTGTTCCAGAGTCCAACGGTGTGAGGAATAAAGGACCTCTGGAACGAAGGAGTTCGACAGCGAGGCACATTTTACGAATAACGAAGAAGTAAATTGCTGCTCATTATTAAATGAAAGCGTGAATGACTTTGTAAACGGAGCAGGCCTTGACTAAATGTCCAAAAGACGAACAGTTCCTATGACATTAAGTTATTTTCCTTTTCACAAGAGAGAGAGAGAGAGAGGGGCACTTCAAAACTTAAAATTGTCTCGCCCTGCGAAATCGTGACTACTCTCTCTCTCTCTCTCTCTCTCTCTCTCTCTCCAAAATTGATTAAGAATTTAATTCTAATGTCTCTAAAGCGTATTTTATGAGTCGATAACCATCGTCGTTGTAACGCCAGATTACATGACAGAATCAATTATTCATCTGTTATCTTTCCGATTAAAGCCATCAAGAATTTCCTTCTTTTTTTTAGTCTGAACATTTATTATTTATTATATCTGTGCAAATAGTGAGAAAAGCAAGTTTCAATGCTGGCTGATCGTTACAGCTGCTTCGCCGAAAGATATACGACAGGTGTCTCGGAATGTGAATTTTAGGCCAAAGGCCAAGCGCTGGGACCTATGAGGCCATTCAACTCTGAAAGGGAAGCTAAGAGTAAAAAAGTCTGAAAGGTGCAACAGGGTGAAAACCTCGTAGGTTGCACTATGCAACAATTGTTAGAAGAAGGTGGAAAGTAAGATAGAAGAAAGAGGCTATGAACGGAGGTACAGTAAAGAGAATGAAAGGGATTGCAGCTAGGAGCCGAAAGGACACTGTAAAGAACATTAAGTAACGCCTACAGTGCCCTACGTGAGGTGCACTGACGGCACTACCCGCCTATGGGGATGACTGGCGTATCAACGTGTATAATAATTAACGAATTCGAAGCTTATAAACATAAAAATGCAAGGGCAAATCCTTAACGATTCACAAGAAACAAAAGACAATAGTGAATAACAAAGGAAAAAAAGCACCATTTAATAATGACGTAATATCAGTGACTCATTTCATCTTCATCTGACAATACCTATTGTGGAAACCTTATTGAAGAATGAATGAATTATTACAATGACAGTTGAAATCTGATATTTTCCAGCCATGTGGAGCAGATTTAAAGGCTGGTTGATGAAAAAAAACATGAATTATTTTTTTTTTTTTTTTTTGGTAATCTTTTTATTTTTTCTGGTAAAGAATTAAATCTATTAAATTTTTACCATTTTTCTTCCTGCTACGTATGTATGTATGTATGTATGTATGTATGTATGTATGTACAGGAATTTTAATGTTTATAAATATCAGTGGCATTACTATCTCATTTCCTTTGTTAAAAATGTCACGAAGACTAACATTTATTCTTAAACGTTACAAGCCACAACTGTAACGAATGAGGTCAAGAATATTTTAGATATTTCATCAGAATGGGCCCGCAATCTAACTTACAATACAGTAGACCCGTGTATGTATATATGCATGTATGTAAGTGAGTATTTTGAAATCTTAAATATATAAGTATCTCATTTCCTTCATTAAGAATGCCACGAAATCGAACAGCAATAAAACTGTCACTGGCAACAATTGCAAACTACAGCCGTATCTAATAAGGCAAAGAATATTTTAAATATTTTATCTTAATAAAATTTTATTGGCAAAAATGACACACCACAATTATAGCTAATGAGGCCAAAACTATTTCAAATATTTTACCCTATGGAACCACAAGCTAACCTACAAGACAGGCTCCCTCCACCGCTCCCCCCCACCCCCCACCCCCCGCGCCACACCGCCCCCCACCCACCTGCACAGTCACAAACCCCATAGACAGAATGCAGTCTTGCAACGTGAAATGAAATTTTAAAAAAATAAAACAAACAAAGAAAAAAGAAGGCCTATCAATGAGGTGAACGCAGAAGGGGGGGTCTACTCATCGAATGGGTATTAGCACGGACCGTGGGTATGGGTCACTGGGCATATGTGTATATATAGGGTCGACACGACACCTTTTCCATTCACATTCAGTCGGCAGTCGTGTCTCCCAACCATGAAGGTAAGACAGGAGGCCTCCCTCCCGCAAGGGCGTCTTCTTCTCCAGTTTCGTTTGTTCGCCCCGATGGGCCTGAGGGGTGGCATTTTAAGGAGACAAACTTTCGTTACTTATTAATCGTTTGCAGCAAGAGCCTGTGCTGTCCCGAGGTCAGTTTAATCTAACGACAAAATCCTTGTTTTTCGGTTTTGTAAAAAGAGTCCGTTCCGTTTAAGTTATTTTAAAGTGGGTGATCTTCCCTTAATTTTGGATTTTGAGATGCACATACTATTGGCCAAAAATGTGTGTGCGTGTGTGTGTATACTATATATATATATATATATATATATATATATATATATATATATATATATTCTATAAATTGTTTAGATACATAAATTATATATATTATATTTATATATATCTATATATATATATATATATACTTATATATATATATATTATATATATATAGATATAGGATTATATAATATAATATATATATATATATTATATCTATATATATATATCTATATATCTATATTTTATGCTAATTTAATATACATATACACATCATATATCATATATATATATATATATATATATTATATATGATTAATTATATATATATATATATATATATATATATATAATATATATATATATAATTTATATAATTTTATATACACATACATATATAATATATTATATTCAGTGTCAGTCATTTAAGTATCATGAGTCTCCAATATCTTAAGCGTCGATTTTCACTGACAGAGTTACTACGTCATACGTCCGCCATATCAGTATTTCAGAACTTTCCCCCAAGATCGATGGTCTGCTTTTCGCCGTAGCAACTAATTTCATGAACGCGTCGTTGGAAAAGTTACCAAGAAAGATCTCCTGTGCATTTTCCAGAATCTATAGTATTTACCTTACCCAACATTAGCATATAATTCCTATTTTTATACATGATACCATTTCCCGGTTTGGTACTACATAAATCTAAATCCCATTAGGCATATGATTCCAAGTTTTGTACATAACGTTAATTCCCATTAAGCATATAATTCCCAGTTTTGTACATAACGTTAATTCCCATTAAACATACAATTCCCAGTTTTGTACATAACGTTAATTCCCAATAAGCATATAATTCCCAGTTTTGTACATAATACTAATTCCCATTGAGCATATAATTCCCAGTTTGGTACATAATGCTAATTCCCATTATGCATATAATTCCCAGTTTTGTGCATACTGCAAATTCCTATTAAACACATAATTCCCATTAAGCATATAATTCCCAGCATTTTATGTAAGTGATTCCAATTAAACAAATAATTCGCAGTTTTGTGCGTAATACTAATTCCCATTAATTATATGATTCCCAGTTTTGTACATGATATTAGTTCCCACTAAGAATATAATTCCCAGTTTTAAATGTTATACTAATTCCCTTTAAGTATAAAGTTCCTAATTTTGAACATAATCCTATTTTCCATATAAAGCACCTTCCCTTTTATATCTGGTACATTTTTTGCTTATTCTTTTACTTCAAACGTTTAAAAAAATAAAATCCAGTTCCCCCTTTTCTCTAGATATTCTATATGAAAGTGACGATTGTAAGTTAACACAGCCTCCATCCTATCCAGTAATGTCAGTGTATTATGATTTTGTCATTCATACGAGGATGAACGGCCTAGACACTTAGCTTCATTCGCTCTTTGAATATAAACACTAGCTTCTTCTTCTTTGCGTTTTCTCTAAGCACGCAAGATCGAGTGAGAGAAAATAAGCAGATAACGACGCACCGAACTTCCGTCTGGGCGCCTATCGCCTCTCTTCGAGAGAGCTCCCCTCCTTATCCTCCCCCTCCTACTCCTCCAACCGCTTCTCCTTCTGTTCTTTGAGAAACTACGGAACATCAGGAAAAACTCGTTCCAGGTGTAAAGGTTCCATTACTTCACAGGACGCCGCTGCAAAACCTGTTGGTTGACAATCGCTGGCAGAAACGCGAATGGGAAAACTACGTACGAGACGCCTATGAGTGAAATACGTCTGGACGGGACTCGTTTCAATTACATTAGCATCAAATTTAGTCTTATATAGTTTCATGAGATAATCAATTTGTTCTAAGTCCTTCCGTAAACTCGTAAAGTAGGTATCAGCTTTATCTAGTTTTTTTCTATAACATTTTTTTTACAATTAAGACAATTTGACATTATAAACCTATTTACAAAACAAATGCATTCTCCTTTTCATTTTATGGCATTCCACGCATCGTATTATATGTAACTATGAAATATTTTATATATGAAATCATATAAAATTATCCGTATATTTTCAATGGCTGTTTACAAATGCATGTGAAATTCAACCCTTTGTTTCATAGCGTTCCAGAATTAATCACAGTACCCCATTTAATAAGAATTAACACCAACAGAAAATAATTACATCATACTTTCAGTTTTAATCTAAGTCAAATTATAAGAATGTTACGCTCTTGCTTTTCACAAGCCCATTATAGAGTACCAAACATCACTATATCTTGCAACAATCCATATAGAGCAGGTGTAATCGGTAATGGATCACAGTGAGACTAAACAACCAATAGAATGAAAGTAGTGAACCGAAAATGGATTACGCCTACTTCTAGAGTATAGCCAGTTTTAGCTCCTTCGACAATGACTAGCGTGCTATTTGAATAATAAAAATCCACAATTACATAGATAAATTATCTTGTAAACAAGTACAATACAATTCATTTTTATCTCGTAATTGTTTAATAACAACATGAACAACCTCAGTGAAATGGCGTACAAAAAGTTATTGTAAAAATGATTAGTCTATATTATGACATTATGCATCGAGTCTTCAAAAATTGACATACACTATTACAAGATAAATTGTAGGGGCTCTGGTCCCCCATGAACAAAATTTATCGTCTTCCATTCTCATCCTCGATTCCAGAATAGTAGATATACTGTAGCTGCGATCGAAACTTCCTAAACTTAGACCTACTTTATGATGTGTGCAAAATCAAACTTCTCTTTTAAAGTTTTACTTCATTTTTAGGTTTGCTTTTGAGATTGATTATAATCTTCAGAATTCATTTCCTTGCTTTTCTCCTATTACCTTCATTTCCATCTTTATTAGTCTAACCTTTCTTTCAAATGACGCTAGTATAGAAGGAATTGCAACCTACAATAATTACTGTTTCTCTTTTCCTACTTTTTCTTGAATCATGATGGTGTTTTAAAAGGTTATATATGGATATTGGAAGACCATAATTTAGGTAACAAAGAGCAGCCGTCTTCACCCTGGAGAAATTCAGTGACATTTACCTTAAATAAAATAACTGTGACTGTTTCTAAATGATAAAGAAACCCCATTTCTAATCTCAAGACATTTTTTTTTATTTCATTATTGCCAGCCAAAAAATCAAGTTCAATCTTTTTCACAGTAAACAGCCATTTTCATTACCGAAACGTTACCAACAATCGTAAATAAACTAATAAAATATTTCTCCTGCACACAGATTACCGTTGCTACTTTCATCACTCTCATCGGCTTTACTGCCAACACCGGCTATGGCGCCCCGCAAGAACAGGGATACAACTACCTCACCCCAACGACCCCTACCCCTCCCTCCTATAGCTACGGTTACACCGTAGACGAAGTTGACAACGAGAGGCAGCCGGTCAAATTTGGCCACCAGGAGAGCCGCAGCGGTCCTCAGACGACTGGGACGTACTACGTCCTCTTGCCCGACGGCCGAGTGATGACCGTCAATTATTACGCGGACGAGACGGGATTCCATCCGACTTATTCCTTCCACGGGCAGGCTGCTTATCAACAAGCTGCTGCTCCTGCAGCGCCTACGCAGCTCTACAGTCCTCCCAGCGGAGAACAAGCAGCTTTGGCAACACCCCAGCATCAGCAGCAGGTCGTTAGCCTACCTGCAGCTGCACAGGTAGTCTTAGTAAGACCAAGGCAGCAAGCCATCAGCCTACCTGCAGCTGCACAGGCAGTCTTAGCAGCACCAAGGCGACAGCAGCAGCAGGTCAGTCTACCTGCAGCTGCGCAGGTAGTACGAGCTAAGCCACAGTTGCAATACAGTCTTCCTGCAGCTGTCCAGGCAGTTCTGGCAGAACCGTCCCAGCTGTATCATACTCGCAGAGGATAGTGAATTCACTACCTTGGATCTGATCCCTCAGGACGCAATGAGATATTTGCACTCTTCACCCTTCTCTGACTTATAGTCCTATGATCAAACAATGTTCATTTTGATAGGCCTACGTTCGTGTCGTTTATTGTTATTTCATTTTGTTTTTTCTACTTTTTATACATATGAGTTGTTGTTTCTTTGTTGAATAAAAAAAATATCATGATGAATCGAAAGTATTATTCAGTCCCAGATTAGTAGGTGGAAAGTTGGTGTTATTTCAGTAAGAATGGAAGAATATTAGAGAGAAGCAAATGAAATAACGATTACTGTAAACTTCTAAAAAGCATATTCACTTCCTAGGATAAAATCCATTGGAAATTCTTAGGAACAAGAATTTCAGTAGCTTTGTTACAATGGTGTACCCTTGTATGTACTTACATTAGCAGCTGGTGGTGACTAAAATCTCTCTCTCTCTCTCTCTCTCTCTCTCTCTCTCTCTCTCTCTCTCTCTCTCTCTCTCTCTCTCTCTCTCATTTAAAAACTGATAAGACGTGTGGGTATACCTACTGGATAAGCCCTATACTTTCAAAATTATGAAACGATTTAAGGTTTTGTACCCGAATAGTGTTGTAAATTTACATTAACCGAGGAATATAGACTATACAAGAGAGAAAGTCTAGAAACAGCTGGTTTTCTGAACGTTCAGCCTATTTATCGTTACATAACGTAACCTGTGACCAAAATATAAACGTGAAGCAGTCACATATTACATCACAGAACTGTGATTGTACTGCAATGTGTTCGAATCCTCATGATTGATGAATAAAACGTGTTACATGATTTGCGAAACCAAAGACTGAAATCTTTGTTACAAAATAACGCATTTATACAAACGAAAATATACACACCTCAGGAGGAATCGAGCTACAAACCCCACCTTTGTTGAGTGACAACTGTTACATAGCATTCTCTCTCTCTCTCTCTCTCTCTCTCTCTCTCTCTCTCTCTCTCTCTCTCTCTCTCTCTCAGTGTGTGTGTGTGTGTGTGTGTAAAATGTAATTCAAGCTGACTTACCATAAGCGTTTTTTTTACAACGACTAATTTTAAAGAAGCACTCGTAACAAAACATTCGCATTGCAAAATCAAAAATGAATTTTGTTTAATTTTTGTAGCCGTTCACATTCTCTTTAATGCCACTTTATTTTCTTATCATGGTCTTTACTTTAAGAGCTTATAGAGCTTTAGAGCCATTTCATAGGCCTCCAAACTGACTATAAATAGTACCTGTTTGGTTTAACAGCGCATTTGATATTTTAGACCTATGATAAATCTAGTTTTAAGTGTCTCCTTGACAGGTCTAGCATCTGACTTTCATTCTGATCGAGTTTAACGCTTCTTTTCTAGAGTAATAAATATACAGTCGAGATTTTTACACACACACACACACACAGAAAGTCTTCCATTTTGATGGATCTTTATGTTTCTATTCTGAACGACTATATACAACCAAGATTGACTGTACTTTTCTCCAGTGATAAAGAGAGAGAGAGAGAGAGAGAAACTGAACTGAATTGAATATGGAATTTAGGCCACAAGCCAAACACTGGGACCTATGAGATCATTCAGCGCCGAAACATAAATTGACAGTAAAGGGTTTGAAAGGTGTAACAGGAGGAAAACCTCATAGTTGCACTTTGAATCAATTGTAGAGAGGGTGGAAAGTAAGATGGAAGAGAGAGAATATGAAGAGAAGTACAGTAAAAGGAACGAGAGGGGTTGTAGCTAGGGGCCGAAAGCACGTTGCAAAGAACCTTAACTAATGCCTACAGTGCACCGCATGAGGTGCACTGACGCCGATAAGCACAACGGATGAGAGAGAGAGAGAGTATAAGCAAAATATACTTCCAGTGATCATCGCATTATGAAAGTCTCAAAGAAAAGTGTAAGTTGAAACAATAGATTATAAATTGGAAGTAATAGACAATAAACATAAGCACAGGGACCTTTATAAGAATTCGGTGATTGGACATTAAAGATCAAATCACATATTTCTCTCTCTCTCTCTCTCTCTCTCTCTCTCTCTCTCTCTCTCTCTCTCTCTCTTTTATGGATTAAAAACCTGTCCCAAGGACCTTTTGAGAAACTGAGAGCCGATGTAGCAGAGAGAGAGAGAGAGAAAGAGAGAATAATTTCACTTAACATCTCAGTGGAAAACATCAGTTATTATATGAATTATACACACACACACACACACACACTTTCTGTATATGTGTGTATATATATATATACATATATATATACATATATTTATATTTATATATACACACTTATATAATATATATATATATATATATATATATATATATATATATATATATATAACACATTCAACAGCAATTAGAATGGTTTCGCCTCTAAGCATTTAACATCGAACTTAACTGCCTAGTATAGAAATATCAGAGAAAACTAAAGGATGGGAGTTCCAAGGAGTCTATATAAAGTCAATAAAATAAAAATCTGTTGTTTTGAATCCTCATGACGATAACCAACTCCATCACCATAGATCCATAAACCTTTATCCTGCCAACTTCCGGTGCAAAGAGCAACGAGAAAGATTCTTGTATAGAAAACTGACGTTCCTGACAAATAGTATCCCAGATATATGAACCTTGCACAGATTTAACGTCATTAACTTACGACAGATAGTACCATAACCACGTAGACCTACCATAGGCCTACCATCTGCTTTCAAGGCTAAATTCTTTCGTAAACTTCTGATGGAAACCGAGATTCAAAATCCAGCTGCATACAGACATTCGGAAACAGGCAGTATTATGGATCTACTGACCTTGGTTAAATGTAATATGATCTTAGCCAGCCATTCTTTGCAGGAAACTGCAATGAGATTGAGATATCCATTTGAAAACTAACATCCTGGATGCATGTTATAGATATCTGGACCTTTGATAGATAGATATGACCAGTTTGAACACAATAAAGTGTGAAAAATTGGTTACCAGGCAGAAGCTACCATGTGTCGAGTGAAGGACGTCCCCCCCCCCCCCCTGGACATTTTCCCCTCTTGAAAGTTTGTTTGTTTCTCAGAGTCATACATAATTTATTGTATATTTATTGAACAATAAAAACTGATAAAAACATAATTGCATTAAGGATTAAAATATTCATGTGGGATAGTTAGGGTCAAAGACAGAAGAAAGGTGTCATTAATACTATAGTAGATTCACATCAACCATGCATTTGATGTCTAGGCCAGTCCCTTACGACACTCCGGATTGGCTGTTGATAAGCCAATCACAGGGCTGGAAACTTTCAGTCTCTCGAGAGAGTTCACATGGGTAGGATCTGTGTTCCACCTTTCCTGAGGGATACGTCTTTCAAAATGATCCCTCAGGAGAGGTTGAATATAGATCCTACCCATGTGAACTCTCGAGAGAGACTGAGAGTTTCCAGCCCAGTGATGCCGTTTTTTCTTCACAACATTGGCTTTTAGCATTGTTACCATATGCAGTTCATCTGATTTTTTTTACTTTATTTATGATTTAATGGTTAGAATGCGTATTTTCCGATGTAGAATTAATTTCCGTAATGTTAGAAAACTACACGACACTAGCTTAATATAAATTATTTTTGACGAAGAAATATAAAGGATTTCAATAAAATTCATTTGTATAAATAAGCAGGATATGTTTTATAGCTTGATTTTCATAATAAAACATAAAAAGGCAAAGTGAAGAATTTTTTTCTTCAGTGCCGTGGCCTGTGGTCGGAAAAGCCACGGAGGGTTGCCAGATGTCACCAGAAAGCCACACTAATAGACGAAATTCCTCAAAACGGCAACCTGTTCCAGCCCTGTGACTGGCTTATTAACAGCCAATCAGGAGCGTCGTAAGGTACTGGCCTCGACATCAAATGCACGGTTGATGTGAATCTGCTATAGTTTATTTTTTGCATTTGGGATTAAAATATTCAATACATTCATATATTTAAGGCCGAGTACAATAACCAACAGCCCTCAAAGTTTGTTCTACAGTGTCCTGACCATCTCGTAGAGCTACGCATATCTCAAAGAGCCGCTCCTGAATTTATCTTGTGGACCGATTGACACGTTTTTTCGGGAGGCTGGCTGACCACGTTTCTCCTGAAGCAAAGCAATTAAGGGACACCAAAGCACAATCCCTCCTTAATGCACCAGTGAGTGGTCACAAAGATGGATGCTTGTGACCAACCTAAAAACACCATACAAACAAACAAACTAGTTAGAGAATGCATTATTCCAGCCTTCACACATTTCAACAGTTAGTGTGGTCCCCTCCTGCCTGCCAGGGTAACATAGCACACATTCCAAATTTGCGGAGGAAAAGGCGGTGGACGGCGCCGGATGCGTACAGATAGAACATTGGGTAAAGGCTTTACATGACGAATGCTTCCAGATACATAAACTGAATCAAAATAATCAACTAGTTCTTCTAGTCCTTCAAGAGTTGTATTTTTCAGAAATGCTATGCCCTCCTCAACATCCATCAGTCAAAGGTAGAATGCTAGACCATCGAGCATACCACAACAGAGTGTTTGATTTCCTCGTGGTCTTTACATCTCTGCTGTATACTAGGGGGGAAAATGCCCAGATTGGAAAATGTCGGGGTGGAGGGGGGATGTCCAGGGGTGGGGGCGGGGGGATGTCCGGGGGAATATGCCCGGGCACTCCATGTGTCAATCCTCCTCTATTCTTTCTCAGGTGTTTAGCTTGTGTCTTTGCATTTCCGTGAGCTAATTTGTCCTTTGTCCCACTGCTTTTCCCGGTTAAAACCGTGGTTTGGGATTCAGTCTTTTGCATGAAGGCTTCTACCTTATTTACATTCAAGGGGCTCACTGTTTCCCCTCTGTCACTGTCAATCGTAGGTTATCAGAGCATCTAGTTGCGTCTGTTCTCAGATCTCTGTCTGAGAGGTGGTACGAACGATGTCTTGGGCTAATATGGGCTCCATGGTCGTGTAGTATTGATTTTGCCTTTCATGTTTTGTTAAACCCACGGATAGACGATAAATCGATTAGTCCTCCAACCCTTCTGACGATGGCAAACCTACTTTTGAAACTTTGCCTTGGTTAGGCCCATCGCAGAAGGTTTGGAAAGCAGCGCAGGTCTCTTCCTCCCAGTTAACCAGTGTACTGATATCTTTCCTCCGAACCAAGTTGCGGAGAGTGATTCCTTTAACACTATACCTCCAACACAGTGCAGGAAATTTTAAGCAATGTCTATAGATAATTCCTTAAATTACTGATCTACTTACAAATAATGTAGGCTATCCACAACTAACAAAATACCAATATTTTGCATACCAGAATAGAAAAAAGTATAATCTAATAATACTGTTTATTTGCCTTATAACTGACATAGCTGCCAGTGATAAAAAAAACAAAAACAACGATCACTTTACCTTGAAACTGTCAAAAGTATTGGCCTATACAAAGCTCAGATATGAAGAGCTTTCCTCTCGCAGTATTCTTAACGTCTACCACAGCTGATGGTCTGGAAAAAAAAAAAAAAAAAAGCATCCTGAGTTGGTATAATTGAAACAGAAAACGTTGGTACAATCAAATAACTATACATTTATGTCTCCTTTTTTCCTGAAACGAAAACCACCAACTGAAATCGTATGTAAATACGCCACTTATACAAAAGAAAATTGTTTAAAATTTAATACCAAATGCACACACAACGTGTTATATAAGGACACAACTTTCCGAGACAAAACAATTTTACAATAAACACGGTCATCCAAAAGATGTACTGAGTCTTTTGTAAAGATAAATGTCTAAGGCTAATGTGGAAAGGTTCTGAAATGAGTAAGAGGCCTGGTTTAGACCTCTGGTCTTTTCAAGCCAACCGGGACCAGGTAGTCAAACACAAAGGAGTGTGCATTACCCTAAACCTATCATATTATATATGTTATAATATATATAATATATATATATATAATATATATATATATATAATATACTCCTTACCTTTACCATTTTCACCTGAATATACCGGTTCATCTCTATTTTTTTTTTTACTTGATATATGTGTGTATATATATATAATAATATATTACTATATATATATATATATATAATATATAGATTATATATATTATATATGTATCTATATATATATATTTATATATTATATTATATATATTATATATATATATTAATATAGTATATATATAATATACTCCTTACCTTTACCATTTTCACCTGAATATACCGGTTCATCTCTATTTTTTTTTTACTTGAATATTGTAATGTGTGTGTGTGTAAACTAATCTGAAGAACTTATAACAAAATGAATGCCTATTCAAACGACTATTTGTAAAATAAAATAACTCGGTGATTAATTAGCAAAATAGTTGCACCCTATGGATCAAATTATGGTCTAGCGAACATCACCAAATTCTTCATTCAGGTTACGGTATATGTTCAATCTTTCAAGAATACTTTCTCTTCCTGAGAAATTCTTTATTCGTAAGAGTGGGAGAAAAAGTTACAACGCCGAAGCCAAGTTGGACCAGATAAACAGACGACACAATCAATCGATACCAAATGGCAACAACAACCGCCACCTTGGGTTGTCTAGATTGGCCCCTACAGTCCTCTCCCTTCTATGAAACTATTTACTCTTATCGGTTGAATTGGCCAGTGGAATAACTACTTTCAACCGTTGTCGTTGGTCCCTCCTCAATCCGGCTTCCAATTGAATGTCTGTCGATAAAAAGTTAGGTTCTGCTGTGAGCGAAGCTGTCATTAGTACCATTGTTTTTCAAATATTGCAGTCTATTTCCGTTGCTGATTACGTGATGTTCCGGACTTGTTCTTCATATATATTGGTTCAGTCTACCTTGTGCAACTTGTCTTATATAAATAGATCTGATATCCATTAGCATTAATATCCAAAGATCAGCAAAATATAATTACCAGACTTAGTAATAGCTACATTGTCATCAATTAGCCAGTTAGCCTATTACTATGAATGTCTGTCGTACCAAGATATACCGTTGTCGGCTAGTGGAATGGAAACATGATTTAGGCCAAAGGCCAAGCGTTGGGACTTCCGAGGTCATTCGACGCTGAAAGGGAAATTGAATTTCAAAGTCAAAAGATTTGGAAGGTGTAACAGGAAGAAAACCTCGTTGTTGCACTATGAAGCAATTGTTAGGGGAGAGTGGACTGTAAGACAGATGAGTTGTCTTGTTCAAAATCCATTATCTAGCGCCCGATATTTTTTCATGCACACAACCATAATAGCTCTCTATTTACGGCAATTACTAGTCTTCTCACCTCAAATCCCCGAGAGGCCAGTAGTACCGTCAGGACACCTCTTGCGGTGCACGATAAGATAACTCAGGTTCTTCCTTTGCAGCGTCCCTTTGGTCCCTAGCTGCAACCCCTTTCACATTCTTTCTGCCATCTTATTTTCCATCATCTCCAAACAATTGCTTCATAGCGCAACTGAGTTTGTTTATTTGTATGGTTTTTACGTTGCATGGAACCAGTGGTTATTCAGCAACGGGACCAACGGCTTTACGTGTCTTCCGAACCACGTCTAGAGTGAACTTCGATCACCAGAAATACACATCTCTCACTCCTAAATGGAATGCGAGAATCGAACTCGCAGTCACCGAGGTGGTATGCCGAAACCATACCGACCACGCCAGTGAGGCGCTTGACGAGAGGTTTCCTCCTGCAACCTGTTACACCATGAGAATTTTACCTTCAGCCGGTCGTTCAGCGATTGGCCTTCGGCCTAAATTGTACTATATATTCTATCTACCTCACCCTAAATTAGCAATTGCTACTGATACTCTTAACATATAGTTTTCCATTACACATTTTAACTTTTAAGAGAGAAATATGGATACGAGTAGTTTCATGCACCATCTTCCTCCAATAATTTTAATGAAGTCTGCCGTCATTTGACGACCTGTTATGGTAAACCGAAATTCAATGTTTAGACAAAAATTACCTTTATTAAAAACTGTATCTGTCGCTTTATATTATTCCTTTCATAAAAGTTGATGAAATTAAATTGTGTTGTCACATAGCAATCTTTTTGTCCAGCTTTCCTAGCTACATCGGTACGAATAACCAGTTTTAGCAGTTTACTTTCTTGTACTCCACTTTTTTATGCAGTTAACCATATAAAGAACAGAGTATAAAAGGGGGCCACCTGTTGATAAGCAAGTTTCACAAGTGAAGTATGGAAACTAAGCCATCATACCTTTTTTTTTTTACCAATTTTCCATTTCAGTTTATCTCAAGTCTCCAATGGCAAGTTTTTGCAAGTTTTGGTCTAACAATGTTACTTTTACTTATTAATAGGTATCCAAGTCTTGACCAAAAACAGATTTTAGTCAAGTTTAAATCCACTTCTACCAGCAGTATTCACTATCTGTCCTAAGCACTTTATTTTAACCTGTTTATAAATTCACATGAATATTGTACACCCAAGGATCATTTACAAGAGACGAAAGGGATTTTTTTTATGATTATCAGTTAAATAAAAATCTTTAATTACACTATTTGCAAACAGAACTGAGTAATTACTACTTGTGTTTGTAATTGTTCTGCTATTTTAGAGCTTGCTACTCTTCGCATAACACCCTCTATGAGAGGTCCTGTTCCTCACAGTGGGCCATGCATAAAGGTTTCCTAGATGGCACCATGTGATCTCGACGGTACCTGTCAAGAAGGAATTTCAGATTATTCCCGAGCAATCGAAATCAAATGCCCTAACTTCTGCCAAAAACAATCAATATTGGTTTATTTCCAAATGTCACTTGGCCCCAGTTGCTAAGAATTTTTAAAAGGCTTTTGCTCCTCCCTCCCCCCCCCCCCCCCCCAAAGAAAAAAAACTTACTCCAAGTTAACCCCGAATTCTGAGCACATTATTTCTTTGAATTCTATAATAATCCCCATTACTTCAAAAACGAAAAATCAACCACTTTGAATCAAGTTTAATTCATTATGACATTGAAACAAAATGAATCCTTTATATTTGACTAGCTGGCCTAACGATCTACCACGCAAAGTATCAATACTAGAAATTTTAGTTTAGAAAAAATAGTGCACAATTCCTAAACAAAAAAGTTTTAAGGTATTGTACGTAAAGATAACTTCGGTAAAAACGAAGAAAACAAAACAAAAACAAAAAAAGGCAAGCCCCCTCTTGGCATACGGTAGACCAAGTCTACCGTATGCCAAGAGAGGATATCCTCCCCACAACAGGGGCTCCGCCCCTGAAGGGGTAGGATTAGCTTGAAAAATATTTAGTTTGGTCACAAAGAAAGCTCAGTTATGCTCACCTTCCAAGGCTGAACAGAAAATTACGTTCCCGCGCTGTCCGCAATTGGTGCCTGAATTACCATTTAGGTTCTGTTGACAGATATATACCTATGTCACTTTGGGTTGAATTTCAACGCTGCACCACTTGGGAATCTGCAATAAAATACAAAGTTAATTAACAAAGGACTGAAAGGTTATGCTGAGAAATACCAGTGACGGGAGGAAGGAAAGTGCACGAGATATTCATAAAAGAGTTGCAAACTTTTACCGATGCACAAAGTTAAAACCACAAACGGAAATGCACAAGAATTACATTCTTTTCGACAATGAGCAGACCATTTACACCACAGTAAAGTAACCTCACAAAACAAGACGTCTTACCGACGATACGGAAACATACAAGAACTACGGCCACTATCTTCGACAAAAGATGAACCAGTTACCTCACAGCGAAGTAGCGAACCACGATCGTCACAGAACACTCCGAGTCACACCTTCATCGTTACCGAGTACCGACATCCGAATGGTTTCTTTGGCTGTTACTGCGCAGGCGTCCACTCAGGAGCTGGCAGAACAAGGATGACAGTTATTACCCGAATTAGCTGATTTAGCTCTTCAATTCAACGCTTCTTCTTCTTCTCCTGTTGTTCGACAGGAGATTCAGGTGGCTTCTTAAACAAGCCAGTTAGGCGATCAGAAATGTGAGTAAAGTGAATTAAAACTAATAAAGTTGTTATATATAGTATATATATATATATATATTATATATATATATATATATATATATATATATACACATGTACATATGCGTAGATGTGCGTTTACCATTATTAGACTGGATAATCAACTGGCAGAAAATACAGAAATTGCGCATACTGTTTCAATTCATTATATATGTAGCTTATTGTTTCTTATTCTGTATTACTAACGTCATTACACTTTATAATTTGTTACATTTTAAAGTTTATTGACCTTTCCTTCAAACACTTGTTTTAAACTCGCTTTCACATTCACTAGTCCTGTCTATTGGGCTCCAGCTCCTCCCCCAAACCCCCCACCCCGCTAGAAAAAAAAATGCATGGCCACGCCCTTGCAAGGAAGTTAAAAGGATTCGTGTAAAATACTGGAGACTTGGATAGTCTCTGGCAGTACCTGAAAGAGTTTTAGAGCCAACTGTGTATATTTTATCAAGTCATTTTAGGTTGGGACTGCTAGCCCCATACCCACAAAAGATTCTTCAGGAAACGGACCTCTTTCGTAGCCCCAGTCCCCGCCCCACGACCCTCTAGAGTAGCCCATCTCAGGTCTCTCGTTAATAAGGTAATTCTGATAACCAACGGACCACGGGGTCCATTTACACCTGCTTTAAAAAGAAGAAGCATTCAGTTAGTTTGTTTATTGTTAATAATTATTATAATAAGTACAACAAGAACAAACATGCTAACAATAATAGCAATGATAATATTATAATATATCTATTACAAAAGCTATATAAAAATGTATTTTAAAAATTATGTCCACTTCTGAATCAATATATACCTATGTGTGTGTGTGCATGTATGTATGTAGAATCTATTGATAATTTTTTACCAGATACATATGTAATTGTAATAGCCACAATACCCTCTTAACATCTCGAATTCTTCGTGCTTTTTTTTTCTTTTTCTTTTTTTTTTTTGATACGCTTGTCACTACAAAGCCTTGAGATCCAAGCGCAAGAAATATGAAGAGTATGATGTCCGGTAGCGGGAAACGAACCCGGGTTACCTTGCCACGAGAAGGATAAGAGTCTATTGTCTCTCATACGTAGTGCATATATATATACCTGTCGTTTTCAGATTTATTTCTTGGAGCTGAAATAGACCAATCCCAAAACATCGTAGCCAAGTGGGCAATCGTTTTTAATGTGACTTTTTTTTCCTAGCCATAATTATGACTTTTTTTCCTATGACTTTCTTTCCGGTCTTTTGAAAAAAAAAATCATACCATTTCCACCTTACATCTAGCTTAGCACCGTATCTCATTTGGGAGTGAAGCTATTATTATTTAGGTAAGTGACTGAGATAATGAATATATCAAAGTGAGTCTGTTTGCTACGTCCAGTTTTTATCTGAAACGTTCCTCTTTATGTCTTATATATTCTCTTTAGTTCCCTTTTCCTTTCTATTTTAGATATCATCCTACTCCTTTTCATGTTTCCCTTTATCTTCGTGTTTCCCTTTATCAAAGCTTCTGTCACTATTGGTCTATCATTGCAATTTTCCTCTTCATCTTGTTCATTTAACATATTTCCACAAGTTCCTCATCCCTCTCTCTTCTTATGAATCATCTAATTTTCAAAAGCTGATCTTCAGTCACCATAGGTCTATCATTTTCCCGAGGTTTCGATGGACTTCACCGTAGCGTCGTGGACTGCGCTTATGAAGGCAGCTCTCAGTCCGTTTCTCTCTAGGGCAGCCACGCCTTGGATGGTACAGCCTGTTGGAGTGTGAGAATTTCGTGAGAGGTCATGTCCCTCCCTGGCTTTAAAGACAAAAAATAACAGTTCGTTACAAAGGTAATGGGTTACAGTATGGCCAGAGAGAGAGAGAGAGAGAGAAATACTGTACATACAGGCTTATGTTTACTTATGTTATCTTTCAAGCCAATGGCTTCAGTGATAAAAAACCTAAATCTCCTGGTCTCGAAGCAAAAAATAACAATTCTTTATATAGCAAAGGTTGTAGTGTGGCCCGAGAGAAACCTGAGAGAGGGGGGGCCTTTAATTCAATGCCGAATGACCTCCCTGATAAGAAGACTCAAATAAACATCTTATCAACTAGAAGATTAAATAAAAAGTTGGACCCTTATCTTCACAAATGAATCCACTTTCCCAAATTTAAATGATAACAGTGGACATAACAATCGTGACGCCAGTTTAAGGAAATGAGATGAATAAATTCAAAAGAAATCCCAAGAAGGCCTAGGCCTATACTGTATACTCCGAGAGACGATTTAATAGACTCACCTCCCGGTGAACAGACTTCGTCCTTCAACTGGCCCGGATGTTTACCAGTTTCCAGAACCATCTTGGCCGCTCCCTGGAAATATTTGAATATGTTAATACAGGAGAGAGGAATATAATGCGGTTCTGGTGCACGGAGACGTGTTTCTTGCTTCAGCTGAGCCTGTCCGATATGATTTTATAATTGGCAATTAGGACGTGGTTGTTTTCCTAAGAATATCGTTCTTGGTCAAAGATTTTTCGCGTTGAACTGCAAGGTTTAAGACCACTGAACGTTGACATAATAATAATAATAATAATAATAATAATAATAATAATAATAATAATAATAATAATAATAATAATAATAATAATAATAATAATAATAATAATAAAGAAAACGATAACAGAGCCAAGTGTATGTTGCAAAAGAAACTTATAGGAGTTATATCCACTACAGACGCAAATATAAATTCATTTGTTTTCAGGATAAGACTCAATTTTACACAGGTACTACATGTTGTAACCTTGCAGGTAATTTCAGAACAAATGATTAAATAAAATATGTGTATAACTTGGTTGTTATCAAAAGGAAAGTCTCAATTTCACGTCATCCTTAAATTGTATCAGAAATAGTATGCAATGTTTCTCATCTTTCTCTGTAGACCATAATAGTTATTTGCATATAAATCACGTTGTCAAGAAGGAAATACATAATCTCTCGAAGCTACTTTGTTCCTTATCTCAATAACTTTCCCACCATTGTACATTCGTATTGCATTGTGATGTCTCAGAAAGTGGAGAAGATAATGTATCTCGGAGGTCACTATTAACAGACCGACCGGCAGAAGGAATGTTCGGTCTCATTGCTCATTCACTCATTCTTCGGATCTCATTTCCATCGGACAATGCAACGAGAAAGGCCCTGTGTCATTCTTGTCTACATTCTTGACCCTTCACTGGTATCTATATCACTCTCGCCTTCATTCTGATTAGGCCTAAATCTGGCTTTAGGCTGAGCTAACGTGAACGACTTTGCCAGAATCATTTAGGGCTCTTTATCTTTCCCTTTCATTCTGATAACACACTACTTTTTTTTCTTTACTTTCACTTACCATGACTGTTTGGGCCGCCAATTTCAGAGACAGGGGTCGGGGCAGACCCATCCGTACTCCTCCGTCTGCTAATGCTTCAATGGCCAAGTAGACCTAAGTAGGAAATTACAATGTTAGTGACCAGAATCACATTAGTCATATATGGAGGAATATAGGAAAAACTCGCACGTCCACTAATAACTAAAGTAGATATCAACCCAGAACTTCAAAATGTGCATTGTAATTATCTTGTGCAATGTCTAGAAGAAATATTTCACACCGGGGAAGGAAGAAAGGACAACAGGATATATATTTGTTTTGAAAAATATGCTGTATTTGTCAAAGAGAATAAAAACCCCGAGTTAACATCTTATGAAATCTGCCTTTGCTCGAACACTGCATAGACCTATAATGGCTCCAAATTTAGTTGCATTCACTGTAATTAAAAGAAAAAAAAGGAGCTTCGATAACATACTGTCTGCATATGAAACTTTAGCAATATTTACCAAAAATTGTATATAAGTCTAACTACTATAATAGATTCACATCAACCGTGCATTTAACGTCTAGGCCAGTCCCTTACGACGCTCCTGATTGGGAGCACCGTCAGGGAATGGCCTAAACATCGGATGCACGGTTGATGTGAATCTACCATAGGCAATACAAGTTTTAAAACAGCCACACATCGACATGTTTTCCAAATAAAGGAAGGAAAAATAATCACCTTGAGATCTCGGCCGGTTTTATGTGACATTAGTCAGTTATTTGCCCTCATCTTATGCCTTCATGGGCACTTGTGCTTCTATTATTTTTTTTCTCAGCTTGTGGAGCTTTAATCATGCTCATCGAAAGTTATATTCAATCGAAATACCCTGGAATTCATACTAAAGCAAATCTATTTCTAATCCTAAGACATTTGACATTTAAACCCGTTCTCACCAAATAATCTATAAAATTGAGAATATCTTACAATATTTGAGTTATATGTAAGTCATTCAACGTATTTTCTTCAATAATTGGAAAAGGTAACAACATCCATAAATGGCTTATCAGGTACCTTTCTAAAAGTAGCTATTGAATCCCACTGCTTTACGAATAGGTCTAGCGCTAGGCACTGGAACATCCAATAGACTTACATAAGCCGGTCCAGCGCCGCTAAGACCGGTCACCGCGTCCAGGAACCCCTCAGGAACTTCGTCTACCTCCCCTACAGCAGAGAGTAACCTGACGGGAAAGATACAGAAATTCGCATAGATAGATTTCTGTCAATCAAGAGATTTTGTGTAGAAAGTGAGTGGTGAGTTTCCTGTAGAATAACGATTGCTAATTCGATGCCAGATGCTCAGCTAAATTCACTTCATATTTATTTCTATTACTGTTATTTTTATTAACAATCAATACTTAAGAACTTGCAGCGAGGATCGCAGAACAACACCACAACTGAGAACAGACGAGCCTCACCTGCGGGTTGTCTGTACATCTTCGTCAGTAGCGTGAGCTCCTCTGCAGAAGACAGACGCCCCCAGCTGCACCAGCGCCGGGGTGTTGGGCATGATCCTTATCACCCTGCTTTCGGGGGGTAAATTGGCTTCCATTGTGGCCAAGGTCACGCCCAGGGCTACGGAGGTCACAAGGGGTCGGGCGGGTGTCACGCAGGGTTGGAGGTCGTGTAGGACTCGCGGGATGACCGCTGGTTTCACGGCCATCACGACGACGTCGCTGAAGGAGGCGGCTTCCCTGTTGTTGTAGGTGGTCCCACAGCCAATGGCCTGAAGGAAGGTGAACGGTACACGAAGTTACAGTTATTAGTCGAGAATATCTTCATTACTGTTTATCTTTACTCTTTGTGGGAAATTTGTTTCACTCAGTGGGTAGATTGAAGGAATATACTCTACAAAATTACGAGGGTAATTCCTTCCACTGAGTGTTCTCTAGTAATACAGTAAATTGTGTAAAACGGGCTGTTAAGCACACAATTCTTCCGTGCGCCTAACGTGTTTTCACACTTGCGTCAGAAATTCCAAAGGATTAATAATTGCTTTGTAAGCTTAAGTAGGCTAGTTAAATTCAGGTAGGAGTAATTAGGTAAATGCAATTAAACTAATAAGGACTATGAATAAATCAAACCTAGGCCATAAAATTCCCAGGGCAGTTCAGTTTGGTCCCAGAATTCAATTAAGTTTCGACCCGGTTAAAATAAAATCAAGGTAAACTAATCCCAAATAGTAATGCTAAGTAAACAGACAGACCTAATTGACTAAATTTTCTACTACGCCTATGTAATTATATAAACCCCTGTAAAATTGTTCAATCTGAGTCTATGCATCATTAATTCTCACAATAGCCTAACTACGTAAAAGGGCTCAAAATTTAGTTAAGGTAAAGAAAACAGTGCATTACGTCTTAAATAAGTAAGTTAAGTTAAATAAGTAAGTTAAACGTTAAAAGACGAAACCGCTTCCTAACGAATGACCGTTGGCTCAAATCAGCCGTCCAATCATGGCAGTCTAGCCTTTGCGGAAAATTGGTATGTTGACCTACCTTTAAGTTAACCCAGTTTGGACACACACCTTTTAATTCACTCCTAAACAAAAAAACAAATCCTATATATTTAATCAGCAAGCCCAGCGACCTCTAATTATATTCGTGGAAATAAATCGGTACGTAGACAAGAAATGTTATTTTACTTGCCGAATTTTCCGACGACAGATCAGTGCGAATGGCCGTTTCAAATTTTGGTTGCAGATAAGGATTCGGATAGGATATGGTAGGATAGGTACAAACAGGAAAGGAGATCATACAAACCAATTATCTTACGGGTTATTAATTTCTAAAACCCTACACTTCATAAATTAAACTCGAGACGAAGTTTACGAAACAAGTTGCCGTCCGTCTCCCATGCTGTCTGTTTGAACAAGGCCCCAAAAAACCAGCGCTCGACCTCTCGCTATCCCCCGAAAAAGCCTGTCAGGTCAATGGTTCTTATCACTCCCTAAATCAATTAAATAATTTCTTAACTAATTTGAAGGGACAGTTAAATCTATTTATTAAATCTATCTATCATATTTTTAAATGCTAAGTAAAATTAATCAGATTATTCAAAATATAATATTAATTTTCCTGCAGAGCTTATACTAAAGAAAAAGGGGTATAGTTATTTTGTAGCTCTTAGCAGTGACTTCGTTAAAGGTTAGAAAATGTATATGTACAAATAAATTTACAACACTCTTCTTTTCAGCATAATCCCCTAGGCCTATACTCTAGCTACGAAAGGTTGAGACTTTCCTACAAAAGGGTACATTTTCAGGATTAACCTCCTCGAGGTTAAGGTTAATCCTGAGAGTGGACATATTCGAGCGTACTGTCCAGCTATTTGCTTTTAATCACAAGTGGCTTCGTTTTAAAGTAATATATGCCATGTTATGCATGCTTACGTTAACGTATCTACCTACTTATTTACATAGAAGGTACACACACATAAACACGAATATATATATATATATATATATATATATATATATATATATATATATATATATATATATATAACTTGATCACGAAATATATATAACGTGATGCTATGTATAAATAAAAGGTAGACCCCCGGAAGAAAAAGAAAAACGAGAACTGCAGAGATCTTTCCTTCTTGACACATACTTATATGTATATATATATATATATATATATATATATATATATATATATATATATATATATATATATATGTGTGTAACCCTAATTAAATTTTGCATTGGGCAATTTGAACAAAATGTACAGCAAGATCCAAGTAGTATATTGTTTTGATCTTCGTGTTTTGCTTTTGTACCGACGAATGGAGGGAGGTGACAGACAATCCGCTTATTACCGTGATCCTTGGCCTTGGTGGTCACTTAATGCCCTTAATCATCCATACACGAGGAAATGGCAGCGCCGCTCAAAAAATCTGCCAAATCCACCAAATCGTTACCCTTTTTCCTGAAAAGTTTGAACGGGTTTAAGAAAATATGGCAAAAGTGCTAATCACCCTCGAGTCTCAACCTTTCGCAGCCATAGTTTTATACTCTGGCTACAAAAGGTTGAGACTCGAGGGTGATTAGCACTGTTGCTATATTTTCTTAAACCCGTTCAAACTTTTCAGGGAAAAGGATGACAATTTGGTAGATTTGGCAAAATTTTTGAGCGGAGCTGCCATTTCCTCGTGTATGGATGATTAAGGGAAGTGACCGCCAAGGGTCACAGTAATAAGAGGATTGTCTGACCTCCCTCCATTCGTCGGTACAAAAGCAAAACACAGGAGATCAAAACATTATATTTATAATGAGACCTTGTCATACGTTTTTCGAGTTGCTTAATGAAATTTTAATTCAGGGTTTATATTATATATAATATATATATATATATATATATATATATATATATATATATATATATATATATATGATATATATATATATATGTATATATATAAAGTAAAATCCTAATTAAATTTTGCATGCATGTATATATAAGCATATATACACATGGCAAGATATATTACTTATACATCGAAGCCACTTGTGAATAAAAGCAAATAGCTGGACAGTACGCCTGTATATGTCCACTCTCAGGATTAACCTTAACTTCGAGGAGGTTAATCCTGAAATTGTACCTTTTTGGATTAGAATTAAATTCCTCCTTTGGCAAGATGGGAAACGTGTCAACGCCGCTATACCATATCGTCTCTTTCATGGCGATTTAAACTCTAGCTACGAAAGGTTGAGACTTTCCTACAATTAGCAGCGTTGACACGTCTCCAATCTTGCCAAAGAAGGTATTTAATCCTAATCCAAAAAGGTACATTTTCAGGATTAACCTCCTTGAGGCTAAGGTTAATCCGGAGAATGGGCATATACGAGCGTACTGTCCAGCTATCTGCTTTTATTCAGTGACTTCGTTTTTAAAGTAATATATGCCATGTGTATGTATGCTTACGTTTAACGTACTTTACTATATATATATATATATATATATATATATATATATATATTGTGTGAGTGTGTGTGTGTGTGTGTGTGTGTGTGTGTGTACACACATACACATGCAAAATTTAATTGGGGTTTATATATTATATATATATATATATATATATATATATATATATATAATGTATATATGTGTGTATATATATAGCCCTAATTAAATTTTGCATCAAGCAACTCGAAAAATGTATAGGAAGGCCCAAGTAGTATAATGTTTTGATCTACGAGTTTTGCTTTTGTACCGACGAATGGAGGGAGGTGACAGACAATCGAGACAATCCTCTTATTACTGTGACCACGGTGTGACCCGCGGTCACACCCTTAATCATCAATACACAAGGAAATGGCAGCGCCGCTCAAAAATTTTGCCAAATCTACCAAATTGTCACCCTTTTTCCTGAAAAGTTTGAACGAGTTTAAGAAAATATGGCAGCAGTGCTAATCACCCTCGAGTCTCAACCTTTTGTAGCCACAGTATAGGCGTTGCCCCTTACGTGGCCGGCTCTGCCACATCAAATATTCCAACTCAACGTTTTATGGTATGTGAAGGCAACATAAGTTGTACAACACAAATATAATTGGTTGCAGATCAATTTTTGCCTATTATTAAATGCCCTCGTAATTTTCTAGCATTTAACAACAATAAAACAAATAGTTTATTCTTAAACGTGGCAAAAAAATTTACAGCGTGCCAGTTCCTCTCTCAGGTGTTAAGCTGACCTCAGGGCATAAAAATGTCAAACAGCCCTGCCTCAACAAGGGAAGCTCAGTCAAAACACTCACTGACTCATTAGAGTCTGTCGCCTTACAAACATGGAAGGAAATCCTCATTCTCGCATTGATCTTCATCCACATGCTCGAGAAATCGTTCAGGGGGTCGTTAAGTACTTTTCTAAATAAAAGGCAAACCGTGGACCCATGGAGGATGTCAGAAAAACACTGCAACGTGCTTCAGAAGCAACAATGATACCGGAGAGAACAATCAGCAGGATGTCAATGAAATCATCAATTCTTTTCTTTCATTCGTAATGAAAATATTCACAAATGCTTTTCATTCATTCTAAATGTAAATACTTATTCAAATCCCAAAATGAATTTATTTATATAAATGAATTGTTATGTCAGTTTTATATAGATAACATGAGCAGTAATAAATCTATATAAATAGTCCTGACATTCTTGTTCTTATGTATTATCAATATGGCATTCATGACCCAAATAATCATATATTTGTTTTGACAAACCCTTATGAAGACTATAAAACAAAAATAGATATTTTCCATCGGGTATGGCATTCGTGCATAGGTATCTTGTACGTTAACGATAAAAACTGATACAGAATCAAAGAAACAAACAATGAAATATTCCGAATAAATGGCAAAGCTGGAACTAAGTCTGTAAAGAAAAGACGATATAAAAATAGAAAAATGTTATGAATACTCTTACTGGAAAGAAGCTGAGGACCATAGTACGAATAGATAATAAATTAAATTGCTGCCGATAATCTTATTTATGTAACCTATGTCCATTTATGCTGAGCTCTCTTATCAGTCTACATACACAATCCTTTTCGAACGTCAACAGCGCTCTCTCTCCCTTTGTATATATATATATATATATATATATATATATATATATATATATATATATATACACACACACAAAAACAAGTAAATTAAAAGTGTGAAAGTCCAGTAGCTTGTGTTAATCACGAGAAAAGTCCAAACACAGAGACCTGGAAGAGTGTGGAGGCAATAGGGAACACCCAGAAGTATACTGCTCCCAGGAGACATTAACAAAGGCCAAGGAGGTTAAACCTCCTTGACAGACTCACGGATTAAAAGGGGGTAAATGGGAAGGGTAGACCTTTAAAAACTTGAGAGAAGTACATTTGGCAACATAGGAGACCACCCCTAAATCGCCATGAAGGAGCCGATAGGGTATAACTGTAGGAAAGTCAAAACCTTTCGTAGCCATAGTTTAGTCAGAGCGCTGTTTTTGGTGAGCCTTTTTCTGGGTGTTTCTAACATTCATCTCCAACGGATATATAATGAAGTAAATAACTTACAGTCAAAAATACTTTTTTATCTGTATACTTTATACCTTTCCGTGCAAAACAAGAGGTTGTGATCACTCACATATGGCCAAGAATGGGTAGTGTTCTTGAATTTATGTGTTCCAGAGTGTGTTATAGCTCTTCAGCAGGTTATTGTGTCTTAGCATTACTCAAACACCAACGAGCACAATCTTATCTCATCCTTTCCCTACTTACAGATCCCCCGATTGAGGCCACAGTCTTCGTGTTTACAAAAGACATTCAACTGAAATAGTTTTACAACCCCATCCTCCCCTCCCCCTCCCCACCCCAACAAGCCCCCACTAGCCCCAAGACACCAATAGATTTGAATTACTGTAGAAACCAAGCCTACGAGAAGGTCCCCTCACCGCCATCTGATCCAGTAGATGTTGGTCCACCTTCGGCGAAGAGACCACGATACCCTGCGGCTTGGTTACACCTGTCAATGAAAAGCGAAAACTTGCACTATTATTATTAAAAGAAAATTGAATGTCTAATTTAAAGAAAATTCTATTGAATCTTATTCTTTTGTGCAAACCTGTTGCTTTAAACTAGTCTAAATGCCTTTTTGAAACGCAAAAGTATAAAACACAAATCAGATCATCAAATGAAACTTCATTCAGGCACTGCGTAGCTGAGAGAGAGAGAGAGAGAGAGAGAGAGAGAGAGAGAGAGAGAGAGAGAGGAGCAGGAGGCATAGAAGCTGGTCAAATGGGCGTGGCGAGGAACGGAGGAAAAAGAATAAATATATGAGCTGATGCTATGTCGACCTTGGAAGGATGTTGAGAGTTCTCTCTCTCTCTCTCTCTCTCTCTCTCTCTCTCTCTCTCTCTCTCTCTCTCTCTCTAACAAACAAACACACACGCACTGAATCCAGGCGAAATTATTACGAAACAGAAAGGAATTCCCGTCAATCTAACTCCTGCAACAAAATGTGACTTGCGATACATAAAAGTAGCCATAGGCCTATCATTCTACATTCCTAAATAACTTTTTTCAAACGTTAAGTCTAACTCTGATGATTTAATGCAAAGATCCTCATAAAAGCTAGCATAAATCTAAACGTAAACAGGATTGAGAGAGAGAGAACGAAATCAATGCCAATCTTAAGTTGATCTCAGGTAACCTTTATCTCAAAATTATCTCTTATCTGTTTACGTAAAGAGCAACTAGTACTGTACACACGACGACAAGCAAATCCACTCGCTAAGAAAGTATAAGAACTTGAAAGCAAATAAAATATAAACCATAAAAATAAAGTAATGACTCACCAGCTGCTATAAGACCCTTGGCAAAGGCCTGTGCCATATTTCCAGCGCCTATGAAGCCTATTCTCAAAGTCGCCATGACTAGAACGCTTGGAAAGTTACGAACTTTATTTTACACCACTATCTCACTTTGATGTGGGAGCTTTTCTTGCGACACAATATTTCCGGTCATTCAGAGGTCCCAGCGGTTGTCATGCAATTGTCCTCCTTGTCCTTTCATGCACCTGATTTTTTTCAAATCTTATGTATATAAAGTATTTAAATACCTCTTTGGGTATCATTAACTTTAGCGTTCGTCCTTTAGCATGATACTTTACCGCGTAGTTTCTCACTATCAACCGCTTGTTCTAATAAAAAATAAAAAGAAAAAAAATAAGTTATTTTTCCAGATGTTCTCTCATTAAATTAGTCTTCTCTCTCTCTCTCTCTCTCTCTCTCTCTCTCTCTCTCTCTCTCTCTCTCTCTCTCTCTCTCGTCTCTCTCTCTCTCTCTCTCTATCTCCTCTCTCTCTCTCGCTCTCCTCAATCTCCTTCTCTCTCTCTCTCTCTCTGTCCGTTTCGCATATCACAATAGCATTAACATCACTGCAAATAGCAATAAAATATACAATTATCTCACTGCTGACAACTTCTTAAGAAGCAAAGGCAAAGTCACACATCTAATCAAGTCTTATAATCTTTTCCATTTCGATTTTCGTGACACTTGGCACAGTCGTTAGAAGTGGTCCGCTCCTCAGCGTAGCAGCGATGGAAGGTTTAGACACTCGGAAGGTTTTATTTTTTGGATTCTAACATCGCTGGCCATCCCTTGTCTCCAGGTGCCAGGTACGTTTTTTGTCACATAACTCGATATTGTCCAACAGAGCTACTGATCTATTCATTGACACTTCAAAGTTATTTCAACTTTTAGATTATAAAATGACACGCGTTTTGTTCAATTTTTACACAAGTTAACATTTCTGCATTTAATAAAAACACTAAATCCTAACCAGTAACTTGGCTTAACTTGGGCACGTTGTTGCCATACTGTGAACCTGTCTCGATCTCTTAAAAAATGGTAATCAGCTGACCAATGTAAACACGCTCGTCAAGTGTGACCTTGTTTTACCAGAGGCGATCTGGAGGCTGAATTTATTTGTAACGATGGAGTTTTGTTCAGTTCCTTTCTTTAGGTAATTTTAAACCAAATGACGTAGACGTCTTTAATGTAGTTTTCCAAAAACTTTTCCAGCACGTGCCGTGTGGATGGAAGACCCACAAACGGAATGGCCGTGAACTTCGAAGCCTGGAGCGAACCCGGAGAAGACATGCATGTCTGAAGATCGTCTGCCCGGCCGGGATATGGTCAGTGATGAAGAGCATTATATATGAATAAACCTGGTTGTTGAAAGGGTGAGTTAACTGATACATAAATGGGCCGAAATTCTCAAAGTAGCCTGCGTCACCTCTTCGATATGAAGAACGGAATTGGTACTACAGTCGAAATTCGAGTCAATATGTAAATAAACGTACTTATTGAAGAGATGAGTTATCTGATGAACAACTAGGCCTAAGCTTCTAAAGTAGTCTGCGTCACTTCTATATGAGGAGTGGAGGTGTAGTACAGTCGAAATTCGAAGCGATATATAAATAAATGCACCAATAGCGAAGGAATGAGTTAAGTAAAGAAAAAATAGACCTAAGATCCCGAAGTAACCTGCTCCACTCATTCGATATGAAGAACGGAGGTTTGGTACAGCCGATATTAATTTATTTTACAACCGGTCGGAGTTTCTGTTAAAAGCATCGGAAATCTCTGGTCTGGTCAAGTTCAGATTTCAGTACCAATCATTTATCTCTTATCAGTGCTCTGTTATCGGACTTCTACCCCTTAATCTTGGTTACAGAGGCAGTTCTTAATATTGTTATGATAATCGGCCGGTGTAGAAGCTACGCGTAAACGCATACATACGTTTACACTGTAAATTCATACACACTGGGGATATATATATATATATATATATATATATATATATATATATATATATATATATATATAATATATATATATATATGCACGCATTAAGCTACAAATGTCCTTTAATATCTAATTCGCTCTACCTCAGAATTAATATATATTCATATATGTTAACTGAAGGGGAATTTTTAGTTGATAATAATTTCTGGGTTCCTAGGTTCGCGCCCGGGAGCCGACGAAATTATTATCAACTAAAAATTCCCTTCAGTTAACATATATGAAAATATATTAATTCTGTGGTAGGGTGAATTAGATATTAAAGGACATTTGTAGTCAAATGCGTATATATAAATCATGGTGATGTGATTAGATTCATATATATATATATGTTACGCAAAATGTGGATAATCGCCAAATGTGTACATTTTGCTATTAATTTAGCCTATTGTGTACAATTTGCAGCGCTTGGTGCCTGCAAATTATACACAATAGGCAAAATTAATTGCAAAATGTACACATTTGGCAATTATCCACATTTTGCGTAACATATATATATATATGTATATATATTTAATTATTAATATATATTTATATATATATATCTATATATATATATATATATAATATATTATATATATATATCTATATCATATATATATGTGTGTGTGTGTGTGTGTGTGTGTGAGTGGGTGCGGGCGTGCGCGTAGTATTTATTAGCCTAAATGCCTTCTTATCTCCTGGACTTCTTAATATTTTGGTAAAGCCTGTCACTTAACAAGCCAGAACAGAGGTGAGGTATAAGTCTATTCCCGCTCAGATGTACTGTAGTAGATTCGCATCAACCGTGTATCTGATGTCTAGGCCGGTCCCTTACGACGCTCCTGATTGGCTGTTGATAAGCCAATCGCAGGGCTGTGAACTCTCAGTCTCTCGAGAGAGGTCACATAGGCAGGATGCATGTTCCACCTCTCCTTAGGGATATGTCTTTCAAAAGTATCCCTCAGGAGAGATGGAGTATACATCCTGCCTATGTGAGCTCTCTCGAGAGAGAGACTGAGAGTTTCCAGCCCTGTGATTGGCTTATCAACAGCCTATCAGGAGCGTCGTAAGGGACTGGCCTAGACATCAGATACACGGGTGATGTGAATCTACTATAACAGGAATTGACTCACCTGCGCCATCATAGCCAAGTGTTTATTTGTTTATCGGGGATTTAGGCTGATATATTTTTATATATATATATATATATATATATATATATATATATATATATATATATATAATGTGTGTGTAGAATCTTTCTTCATATCTTGGGTCTATGACATTCATGACCTTTTATCTCGAGTCAAGATAATGAAATATGAACCATATTGTTAAATTTTAAACAGCCCAGGGACAGCCAACCTCTCTCTCTCTCTCTCTCTCTCTCTCTCTCTCTCTCTCTCCTCTCTCTCTCTCTCTCTCTCTCTCTCTCTCTCTCTGACCCCTATATGTGGCGTTCGTAGGATCAGGATTTACCGTCTCGATTCAAACAGTAACAATTAGTATGATCAGTAATACTTATGGAGACAAATGATTGAGAAAGAGAGAGAGAGAGAAAAGGTTAAAAGAAACAAAAAGAATATTCATTATATCCTGACGCCACAAGTGAAAAATGAGATAGTGTGATATCTTGTTAGGAAAGAGAGAGAGAGAGAGAGAGAGAGAGGAAAGGTTAAAAAAAGACAAAAAAGATTGTTTATTTTACCCTGAAGCCACAAGTGAAAAATGAGAGAGAGAGAGAGAGAGAGAGGATACAAAAGACTAGAAGGATGTTTGGCTGTTTATCTTATTCTGGAGCCAACGATTTACACAAGCGCCCACCCCCCCCCCCCCCCCTCTTTCTTCAAGGTCGCCAGCATACCGAAACCTGACCAAGGCTTTATATTAGAAGAGCATCATTATCTAAACAGATGCTCACTACAGTATTCAACTTCCAACTTTTTTTTTTATCTTGGACAAGTATAAATAACTTTGTTGTTGTTGCTGATGCTTCTGTTGTTTTGGTGCTTGTTGTTGGGCGCAGCCTGGGTCTAGTCCTCTGGAAAGCTATTCTGGGAAGAGACGATATAAAAAAAAAAAAAAAGATTGTCGATGCAGCTAACGAAATATATGTAAGATCCCATTAGGTTTTTTTTACTTGATAAGTGAACTAAGTACTTCCTCCCCGTAGGAAGGGTAATGCCGTCAGTGCATCCCCCGTGGTGCACTGTATGCAGTGCTTAACGGTCTTTACAGAGGACTTTGGGCCCTTAGCTGCAACCTCTTTTCTTCCATGTGACTTCCCACCCTCTCTCACAATTGCTTCATGGTGCAACAGCGAGGGTTTTCTTCCTGTTGCACCTTTCAATTTCCCTTTCAGCGCTGAATGATCTCGCAGGTCCCAGCGCTTGGCCTTAGGCCTAAATTCCATATTCTTCTCTATTTTGTACTTTGTAGCCATAGGTGACTGCGTTTGGTTGCAGGGTATGGAACAAGCAGCCTTATTCTAATAGACTTGTTGAGAATAATATATATATGTATATATATATATATATATATATATGATATATATATATATATTGATATCTATATATAATATAATATATATATATATATTATATATATATATATAATATATATATATATATATATATTATATATATACATGAAACTATAAATATGGAATGGACATGCACGGATTGTATTAACGCTGATTGTCACTGCGCGGCGCAATAGAAGGTGGAGATGACGCTGAATTAAGCTATGAAAGGGTAGTCTTGCAGACGCTTTTTTCACTCTGTCGTCCTTAATTTTCCACCGATTTTAATAAACACAGGCTCAATGGAAAGCTCTTGAAAGTCCCTTTTAAATTAATAAAATTAAGCGTGTAGAAAATACGGCGCTGCAGTTTAAGTAAAGATATCCAGATATTCATTTTACCTGGGTTCTCTTTTTTACTCTACTGTTCCAAATTTTTAAATATAAATCTTAATAAATTCATCACCAGTTAAAAGCGTTTGAAAAGCACTTTCCAATGAAGTATGAATATGTGCTGAGTCAGAGATTTCATATCTTTGACATGAGGTTGTGTAATAAATTTTACCTTAAAGTCTGTTGAACCCCTCATATTTAATATCCTTCTAAGTATCAAAGTCTTCATACTGTACTTTGCATTTTATGCACTACCTGGGTCTTCCGTGTCACCTAGGGATTAACCCTTTCACCATGACACAATGGACTTCAATTGTAATTATGTTCACTTATGCTCAAAAAGAAACACAATTGTTGATATATATAATTTATTTTTACAGATCACTTATTAATGTCAGTCTCATTGATACTAATAATTTTAGGTCTATTTTAAATATATTATCATGTAAACAGAAATTACAAGATTGAATAATGTGTAGCTACCACTAAATTTACTTTAACATAATGCAACAAATATCATAGATGACAAAATATTGTCATGAAAAATTAACAGACTACAATCCAATATGGCGATGTGGGTATTGTGATACAGGCTGGCTTACCACTAAATTACAGAATTTGTAGACAATTTTATGCTAAATGTACAAAAACCGAACTCGTAACACTGAATATTACTGCCCCTTGAAGAGAACAAGTTTATTGCATTTCTGGTGAATGCTTCTACCCTGTAATGCCCGACTGTGGAGCCTAGCTACGTGACAATCGAGTAAATCAAAGTAAATGCCAACAATCTGGCGATACTGACTAAAAACCATGTAGAAAATGAACTTACTTGTGAAAAGAGATGCCATGTTGTATAGAAAATCTGTTTTTTGTAGTTTGTACAGTTAAAATGGCGAAGCACCGACTGCCTTTTATTATTATTATTATTATTATTATTATTATTATTATTATTATTATTATTATTATTATTTATTATTATTATTATTATTATTATTATTATTATATGTTTCTGCATAACCTTCACTGGCGCCTTAACAAAGCTCTCTCCACCCTTAACAATGGCGGCATGCTGCGCACGGCGATTTCACGGATGTCCATTTCATGTATATATATATATATATATATATATATATATATATATATATTATATATATATATATATAGATAGTAGATAGATAGATAGATAGATAGAGAGAGAGAGAGCGAGTTTTACTAGCGCGTTTGATATCTCGGCTTTGCTATGAAATTGTATAGTGATAAAAAATTATATTCAAAAGCATTTATTTCACCAAGAATTATAACATGTGCAAAGCACTATTATTATTGTTAAATTAAATAACTCTGTTAACGAGAAATGGGATAATTAACATCAAATATACTTCAGCATTCGTAAATTCGATTTTTTCACTTACAATATTACCTTTGTGTAACATTTTGAAGCATTGCTGTTTGCAAATTGACTAAATTGTATCCGAATATAGTCTAATAAGTGATGGATGACGTCTTACTTCGCATATATTCGGCAAATATAGCAACAAAAATGGTATCAATGATAATAGCACGTTCCCCCAAATCCCAGAATTGCATTTCGAAATCATGTCATGAAATCGATATACATTACATAAAATAAGAACAGATCTTTTTTCAAAGATTTAAGAAATGGTGAAATATGGACAACATTATTAAATTTTAAAGTAGAAAAAAACTTAAGACATGACTCATAGGAACTATCTTTCTTTCAGAGATTAAATATGCATAAATGCCTTGTTTCTTAATTAAAGAAAATTAAATAAATATGAACCATATTCATAAATCTTAAAGTAGAAAATGACCTAGGAGATCACATTAAGAATAGGCTTTCGTGCAAGGACTAAAATTTACACAAAATAAAAGCTTCTTTTCTAGGCTCAAAAAGAAAATAATGAAATGCGAACCAAATTGTTAAATATTAATTTTGAAAACAAAACTGGATCATATTAAGAGCTGGCTTTCATACAGAGGATAAATATAACACATGAAAAGCTGTTATCTTGATTCAAAATAATGAAATACGAACCATATTGCTAAATTTTTTAAGTTAAGAGAAGGACCCAAATGACGAGCTTACTTTCAATGCAGAGAATAAATATAGCACAAACTAAAATTCTGCCGTGATGGTTTGAGAATAAAGTTACGGAAATGTGTACCATAATGCGACATTCTTAAGTAGAAAATTGGTCATATCAAGTGGAAGATAGGGCACATTTAGTAGAAAATAACCAGGGAGGTCACTTTAATGACCTATCTTTAGTGGAGAGGTCAAAGTGAACGGCTCCGCGAAGTGTCAAAAAGTTGGTTTTGGGGGCTCGTTCGATACGTCACGGGTCGCCTCCTCTTCAAGTGAATTAACC
Source organism: Macrobrachium nipponense (assembly GCF_015104395.2). Classification (NCBI taxonomy): domain Eukaryota; kingdom Metazoa; phylum Arthropoda; class Malacostraca; order Decapoda; family Palaemonidae; genus Macrobrachium; species Macrobrachium nipponense. Next base: position 18,448,927 of record NC_061109.1, on the reverse strand, counting down.
AAGTCGTAATAACGCCGATTGATTGTTAGTACCGATCCTCTGTAAGTAAAACCAATCTAGAACACTGAAGACGTTTGATCGAATTGATCTTGTATGCCTGAGCCGGTTCAAATTAGCTTTAAGGGTCGGTAGGTTTGAGTTAAGTCGCCGGTGTACGGTCGAGTCAGTGGCCCCCAGGGTATTCACTTAACCTTACCTATTCCTTGTTTATGGCCATAAACCCTCTAAAAGTAGGGAAGATCTAGGGTACTTATCCGCGGCGGCCTAGACAATGGCAGTTGCGGTTTTTCTCTGCAGTTTTACTTAACCTACTACCTATTCACCGTGGTTATTACTGGTCCCTGGGGGGTTAATTACAGTCGTCCGAATAAATATTACTCAAAATTCTTGTTCAGTAAGTAAAACTGCATAGAAAAAGGTATTTCTACAGAAGCAGTCCGCACGGACTGCAAGGAATGTAGCCGCGGATACGACATCCACTAGGGTACTGGCCCCTGGGGGGTTAATTACAGTCGTCCAAATAAATATTATTACTTCCAATTCGGTAGATCTAGGTTACCTATCCGCGGCAGCCCAGACTATGGCAGTTGCGGTTTTTCTATGCAGTTTTAACTATTGAACAAGAATTTTAAGTAATATTTATTCGGACGACTGTAATTAACCCCCAGGGACCAGTACTATACACGGCGAAATACACTGGATGCCCCAATCCCTAATGGATGTCGTATACGTGGTTACGTTTCTTGCAAGGTAATTCTAAAGAATAGTTCCGCACGGACTGCAAGGAACGTACCCGTGGCTATGACATCCACTAGGGATGTATTTCGCCGTGTTTAGTACTGGCCCCTGGGGGTTAATTACAGTCGTCCGAATAAATATTACTTTAAATTCTTGTTCAGTAAGTAAAATAACATATGAAAAAGTCAATTGCCATAGTCTAGGCCACCGCGGATTGCTTCTGTAGAAATACCATAGGTTACATTGGACGTGCCAATCCCTAGTGGATGTCGTATCCGCGGTCACATTCCTTGCAGTCCATGCGGACTGCTTCTATAGAATACCCAGGCCTACCCTAAGCTATTAACTATGTAGGCTATCATTTGGTAGCCCAGTAATCAAGCTAATATTATATTTAGACCTAGTCTTCCCGTAGACCTGCACCTTCTCTTGGCCATAGTTTTTAATGATTTTTCATCCACTGGCTTATGTTTGCCTAAGCTAGGCCTAGCGCTGTAGGGTAAAACACAGCTGTGCGGGCACTTACCTAGACTAATGAGCCATTTTTTCACACAATATTTAATTGATGGAACAAAATTACAACTCAGAATTTAAGCATACCATTTAAAAGATTGAAGTTTCGTCAACAAAAGGAGTTCTAATGAAACTGCCATACGAACTAAAATAAGCATATGAGATCTTAGTAAAATATGTTTTCAAGGCAGCTTTTTAATCCAATATGGGGTGGTATCATTTCGCGGGTAACCAGGCATACACTGGCGGACACGTCCTTTCCAGCCTTCCCAGCGCTCATTTGAACAATTATTTGCATATCTATGTAATGTTTATTGTGTTTATTCAATATTGCAGTTGTTATCAGCACAATAAAACAACATTTTGTTGCCTGTAGTAGTTAAAAGTATGAGACGTCTTATTCTCACGATCATTTTTTGAACTGAAATGCATTTTTACCTTGTCATCGGTGGTTTTATCCTTACTGCCACACAAATGAAGCTCTACAGTGCTTATTTGATCGTAAATTTACACATTTCGTTCTTAATTCACTCCAAATTCAACTTAAAATATGTGAGTTTGTTCACTGGGGGAATGATTTTGTATGTCTGGCAGCCAGAATCCACAAGTCGAGCAGACAACGGGTTAGTGAATTGTTTATGACAAAAAGATTGTACTTTTTTTGCTAGCACTTTTCATTTGTTTAAGTCAATATTACTATTTGGCTTTTTTTTATTTTTTATAATTGTATGGCTGAAATAATTTGTTTTGTTCATGAAACTTACTTGGCAGATATATATATACGTAGCTGTATTCTCCGAAGTCCGACAGAATTTCAAAACTCACGGCACACGCAGTGGGCGGCCAGGTGGTAGTACCCATTCCCGCCGCTGGGAGGCGGATATCAGGAACCATTCCCATTTTCTATTCATATTTTTTCTGTCGCCGGTCGGTAAACACCTGTTTACAGACCTCCGCCCAGGATTTTTGGATTTTGACTCGTTATAAGTATCTGGATTGACTTTTGGTTTTGACTCTGGATTGTTGGATTGGCATACGCGATAGTGGACTGTTTTTGGATTTTGGATTGGCTTTTCTATGAACGTGATGTCGGGATCAAGTTCAGTGAGCTTCAGAGTGTGTGTGAGAAGTGATTGCAAGGTGAGGCTACCGAAATCATCGGTAGACCCCCACACAGTATGTATGGGGTGTAGGGGGCATGTTTGTTTGCTGGTTGATCGTTGCATTGAATGCAAAAGTTTGACTGAGGATGAATGGAAGGTGTATGAATCCTATCGGCGTAAGTTGGAGCGCGATAGGATCAGGAGGTCTTCCTCCAAGAGCGGTTCTACGAAAGGTAAGGGAAGTAACATTTCTCCTATTTTAACACCAGTAGAATTTGCTTCACCTAATCCTGTGTTGTTGCCTAGGGCCCTAGTTCTGTGTCTGGAGAAGGTAATGCCCTTTCTCTGATTCTAGAGTCATTACGCACTCTAGAGTCCAAAGTGTTGGCCCTTGAAAACGGCTCGAGTAAAGTGTGTGATCGTGCCCCTAGTGTGGAGGGGGCGTCAGATCGGCCCCATAATGCCTCTAGGTCTAGACCTCTGTCGGACTCCCAGAACTCAGGGAGTGGGCATGTCGAAGGCGCAAGAGGGTTACGGGGGCTCCTCACCGATCTGGCGTCCCTTCGGCAGGACCTGTTGCTACTTCCCAGGCTGCCAAGGAGCGTGCTCAGGCTCGCATCCTTAAGGACTGTTTTTTCGTCCTCCGAGGCGCCCTCCCCGCGCAAGGGGTGGAGCGCTCGGAGTGACTCGCGTCCGTTGAAAAGGACTTTGTTTTCCTAGGGAGGACGCTTTACGTCCCCTCTCTCCGCTCTCGTTGCGGTCTTCGCCTGCGTCGTATGACGCGTTTCCTCCACAGAAGAGAGGTAGGACGTCGTCCGAGGACGACGCGAGAAGCGCTTCTCTCGCGCTCGGAGAGGCAGGTTGCTGTACCTTTGAGAAGGAAGGAGGCGTCCCCCCGCCCCTCGTCTTCTCGCAGGCGCAGCCCTTCACCTCCTCTCGGTTCTTCACCTACGAAGAGTATTCTTGCGTCGCTTCAAGACCAATTGTCGGCCTTAATGGCTCGGAAGACTCGCCCAGCAGCAGTTGAGCCTAAGCGAAGGAAGGACGCTAGACTGCCTGTCAAGAGGACGAGGCAGTCTCCTTCTCCGTCTCCTCGTTCGTCTCTGTCTCCGCCCGCACGTCAGGACGCCTTTGAGGACGCTCGACGGGACGCCTTGGAGGACGCTTTTGAAGACGCTCGGCAGGACGCTTTTGAAGACGCTCGTCGGGATGTTTTGCTTGACGCTTTGCCTGTGGAGAAGGCTTTCGAGAGCGCTCAGAAGGACGCTTTGAAAGCGAAAGCTGGACGCTTGAGCGTGAAACGTAAGGACGCTCCTCGAGAGAGACTAAGAGTAACCTCTCTTGACGCGCAGCACGGTCAGGACGCTCTTCGTGGTTCGAGCTCTAAAGATCGACAGAAGGTCGGTCACTTTGAAGAGGCTGATGTTAGTCTTCCTCGAAAGCCTTTGTTGAAGGCTAGACCCGTTGGGCGCACGCCCTCTCCAGAGGTTCAATCTCCTTTGCCTCTTCGGGAGGAAGGAGAGCTTAGTAGTCCGGCGGACTCAGTGGAGGAAGAACAGCCGTCAGTTTCGTCGGTTTCCGACTACAAGGTGCTGGTTCGTCTTTTACGTTCTTTGTTTGGTGAGAAGTTCCAGCCTGCAGCTCCTAAGTCTCCTCCCTCTCAGTTTTCGTCTTCGAAGTCGGGCAAGGTTTCGGAAGTGGTGGAGATGAAGACTTCCTTGTCCACTAAGAGAGCATTCAAGAAATTGCAGGATTGGATGGAACGTCGGAAGGATCAGGGCAAGTCGACTTTCGCCCTTCCTCCTTCAAGACTCAGTGGGAAAGGCGGCATTTGGTATGAGACCAATCTGAAGTAGGAGTTAAGATCCCGTCTTCTTCCCAAGGGGACTTTGCTAGTCTGGTAGACGCCCAGAAGAGATCCCTTTTATCGTCCGCTAAGAATTTCATGGACACCAACGGAGATCAACCATCACATGAAAGGTCTGTTAAAGACTCTGGAAGTCTTTAACTTCCTAGACTGGTGCCTAGGAGTCCTGGATCTTCAATCTAGGAGTCCTGATTCTTTGAGTCTGGGGGAGCTGTCCAATGTGTTGTCATGCATGGACAGGCCGTCAGGGATGGTTCGGAAGAGTTAGTGTCTCATTTCGGCACTGCTTTCCTCAAGAAGAGAGCGCTTTTCTGCAATTTTACAGCGAGGTCTGTTTCTGCATCGCAGAAAGCAGAGCTTCTCTTTGCACCTCTTTCGAGCCATCTCTTCCCCCAGGCTATGGTAAGGGACCTGGCAGTGAGCCTACAAGAGAAGGCTACCCAGGATCTCTTGGCCCAGTCTTCAAGACGTCCCGCAGTCCCTACCACGTCGTCGTCTGGACGACCTCCTAGGAAGGTTAAACCCTTTCGTAGCGCTCCTCCCTCGAGAGCTGCTCCTCGAGGGAGAGGGACTGCAAGAGGAAGAGGTTCCTTCAAACCTAAATCCTCTAAGTGAGAAGAAAGTCCTTCAGATGCCTGTCGGAGCCAGGCTAAAGTTCTTTGCGGGTGCGTGGAGAGAGAGAGATACAGATGCGTGGTCCCTCAAGATAGTGGAACAGGGGTACAAGATCCCCTTTGTGGACCCTCCTCCTCTTTCTACGACTCCCAGAGATCTTTCCCCGTCGTATCAAGGGGAGAAACAGCAGGTTCTTTTAGATCTTTTGGATCAAATGATCATGAAAAGAGCGGTGGAGCAGGTCTTAGACCTGGGGTCACCAGGATACTACAACAGACTTTTCCTGGTACCAAAGCAGTCGTCGGGGTGGCGTCCAGTCTTGGACGTAAGCAGCCTGAATCTTTTCGTAGAAAAGAAAAAATTCAAGATGGAAACACCTCAGTCGGTTCTAGGAGCCTTAAGACCGGGCGACTGGATGGTGTCCTTGGACCTACAGGACGCATACTTTCACGTGCCTATCCACCCTCTTTCAAGAAAGTTTCTGAGGTTTATGCTAATGGACAAAGTTTGGCAATTCCGAGCCCTTTGTTTCGGTTTAAGCATGGCTCCGATGGTATTTACCATGCTCATGAAAAACGTAGCGAGATGGTTACATTCTGCAGGAATAAGAGTTGTCCCTGTATCTCGACGATTGGCTGATCAGAGCATCGTCAGAAGAAAGGTGTCTGAAGGACCTTCACTTCACTTTGGCTTTGGCGAAGTCCCTGGGACTTCTGGTCAACCTCGAAAAGTCGCATCTGACCCCACACAGTCCATCGTGTATCTGGGGATTCAGATGGATTCAGTGGCTTTTCGAGCGTTTCCGTCCCAGGAACGACAGCTGCAAGGCTTAGAGAGAGTTTCGGCCTTCCTGGGGAAGGAAGCTTGCTCGGCGAGGGAATGGATGAGTCTGCTGGGAAACCATTTCCTCGCTGGAAAAGTTTGTTTCCCTGGGAAGACTACACCTCAGACCTCTCCAGTTTTTCTTAGCAGACGAATGGAGAGTCAGAGAGGATCTGAATGCGACCCTTTCATCACCAAATCGGTGAAGAACCATCTAAGATGGTGGTTAGATCCTCGGAAGTTTCGAGAGGGGTTGTCCCTAAAGCTTCTGAGCCCACCTAGTGTGTTTTCTGACGCCTCGGTGTCGGGATGGGAGCAACACTGGGAGGGGAGGAAGTGTCAGGCACCTGGAGGGGGGAACAGGTGTCCTGGCACATCAATGTAAAGGAACTAGCGGCGGTTTTTCTGGCGCTACAGTTCTTCCAACAAAAGGTTGCAGAGAAAGTAGTCCAAGTCAACTCGGACAACACCACAGCCCTTGCATACCTAAAGAAGCAGGGAGGTACACACTCCCGTCCTCTGTTTTATTTAGCGAGGGAGATTCTGCTGTGGGCAGATGCGAGACGGATAAGGATCCTGACGAGATTTATCGCAGGAGTTCAGAACGTCAGAGCAGACCTTCTCAGCCGACAAGATCAGATCCTGCCGACGGAATGGACGTTGCACCAGGACGTCTGTCGAGAGCTCTGGAGACTGTGGGGGTGTCCGTTAGTCGACCTATTTGCGACGTCGAGAACAAAGAGGTTGCCTCTTTATTGCTCCCCTGTGCTGGATCCGGGAGCAGTCGCGATAGACGCTCTGCTCTGGGACTGGACGAACCTAGACTTGTATGCCTTCCCGCCATTCAAGATCATGGGGGAAGTAGTAAGGAAGTTCGCGGCATCGGAGGGGACGAGGTTGACCCTGATCGCCCCGATGTGGCCCGCGAAAGAATGGTTCACGGAGGTAATGTCATTCATCATAGACTTTCCGAGGACATTGCCCTGGAGGAAAGATCTACTCAGACAGCCCCACTTCGCAAGATATCACGAAACCTCTCCGCTCTGGGTCTGACTGCGTTCAGACTATCGAAAAGCTGGCCAGAGCGAGAGGTTTTTCTAATGCAGCTGCAAAGGCGATCGCCAATGCTAGGAGAACGTCCTCGAGAGCTGTTTACCAGTCGAAGTGGGCTTCCTTCAGGGCATGGTGTAGAAAGGAGGGAATTTCCTCTTCCACTACCTCTGTGAGCCAGATAGCCGATATTTCCTGCTATTTTAAGAAATGTACAGAAGCTGGCTCTGTCCCCGACCCATCAAGGGATATAAGAGTATGCTGTCGGCAGTCTTCCGACACAGAGGACTAGACCTGTCTGATAACAGGGATCTTCACGATCTCCTGAGATCATTTGAGCATCCAAGATACCTCAGGCGAGGCCTCCTTCTTGGAACTTGGATTTAGTCCTTAGACTGTTAATGTCGAGTCCTTTCGAACCTCTACATGAAGCGTCTCTTAGGAACTTGACTAAGAAGGCTCTTTTCCTAACTGCTCTGGCGACGGCGAAGAGAGTTAGCGAAATTCAGGCCATTTGTAAGAGAGTGGGCTTCAAAGGGGACAATGCTCTCTGCTCTTTGAGTCCCACTTTCTTAGCAAAGAATGAAAACCCCGTCGAACCCTTGGCCAAGGAGCTTTGAAATCAAGGGTATGACAACCTTTGTGGGCCAAGAAACCTGAGAGAGTCCTGTGCCCTGTCAGGGCTCTAAAGTTTTATGTCCACAAGACTAAAGAAGTACGAGGTCCCTCAGATAATCTCTGGTGTCGGTTAAACGACCCGATATACCATTATCCAAGAACGCTTTGGCGTTCTTTCTGAGGGACGTCATTAAAGAGGCTCATTCGTCTTCCACACAGATCGATTTGAGCCTCTTGCGAGTGAAAGCTCACGAGGTCAGAGCTGTCGCAACCTCGCTTGCCTTCCAAAGGAACATGTCGATCAAGGACATCCTTGACGCCACCTTTGGGAGGAGCAATTCAGTATTCGCCTCACACTACTTGAGAGATGTGAGAACGATATACGAGGACTGTTGTTCTCTTGGGCCCATACGTTTCTGCAGACACAGTCTTGGGGGCTGAAGGTAAGCTCTCTCCCTATCCCTTAGTTAGGTTTAGGTTAGGTTTTAGTTGTTGTGTTTTTTTGGTTGTGGTGAGGCTTTGGTGAAGACCTCCCATCTCTTAGCTTAGTGTTCAGGGGGTCTTGGATAGTTGGTCAGGTGGTGGTCAGTTGCTTCGTTGCCCTCATTTGTATGGCTCTATGCTCTTGTCACATTGAGGTCACGTCCCCGTTGACAGAGCATCCAGAGCGCACCAGCATACAGGTCTCCACCTGGCTGGCAACTCTGATTAACCCTCTTACGCCGATTGGACGTATTAAACGTCCGAGTCAAAATGTCTCCCGTATGCCGATTGGACGTATCATACGTCGGCTCAAAAAAGTTTTTTTAAAAATTCGCGGAAAAAATACTTATAGGCCTACCAGCCGAAACTTTTGTATCACGCGCCTTGGTGGGGGATGCTGGGAGTTCACGGATCAAGGCGTTGTTTTGTTACAATCGCTACGCAGGCGCGCAAGCGCGAATTTCTTTCTTATCGCACTAAAAAGTATCAGTGACACATCTCGGAAATTATTTCGTCACTTTGACATAATTATTGCACCATTTTAAATTATCCTTTACATGAAGTATTATATATGAAAATGTGCGCAATTTCTGACATACAACTACAAAAACTACTCATGATTGTAGCTTTTATCAATTTTGAAATATTTTCATATAAATAACGATAAGTGCAAAAATTTCAACCTTCGGTCAACTTTGACTCTACAGAAATGGTCGAGAAACGCAATTGTAAGCTAAAATTCTTATATTATAGTAATATTCAATCATTTGCCTTCATTTTGCAACAAATTGGACGTCTCTAGCACAATATTTCGATTTATGGTGAATTTATGAAAAAACTTTTTCCTTACGTTCGTGCGATAACTCTTCCGATAAATTTTTTCGTGCGATTGTCCTAATGTTTGCACCCTTTTAAATTTGCCGTTACATAAAGTTTTATATATGGAAATGTGCGCAATTTCTTCATGCACAATACAACAAAAGACAACCCATGGTTGTAGCTTTTATCAGTTTTGAAGATTTTCATATAAATAACGTTAAGTGCAAAAATTTCAACTTTCGCGGGGGGGCAAGCTTTGACCGCTACCGAGAATGGTCGAAAACGCAATTGTAAAGCTAAGAAAACTCTTATATTCTAGTAATATTCATTCATTTACCTTCATTTTGCAACGACTTGGAAGTCTCTAGCACAATATTTTGATTTATGGTGAATTTATGAAAAAAAAAAAAAAATTACGTTCGCGCGGTAACTCTTCCGAAAAATCAGAATTTTTTTGTGCGATTGTCGAAATGTTTGCACCATTTAAAATTAGCTGTTTCATAAAGTTTTTATATATGAAAATGTGCGCAATTTCATGTAGAATACAACTAAAAATGATTGAAGGTTGTAGCTTTTCTCTTTTTTCGAAATATTTGCATATAAATCACGATAAATAGAAAAAAAACCACGTTCGGTCAAATTTGACTCTACCGAAATAGTTGAAAAAACGCAATGTAAGCTAAAACTCTTACGGCCTAGTAATATTCCGTCATGTTTCTTCATTTTGAAACAAATTTGAAGTCTCTAAAACAATATTGTGATTTATGGTGAATTTTTGAAAAATATATTACCTTCACTCCGCGCGCCGATTCGCGGCCGCAAGTCTCCGAAATACGTACATGGCATTATCCTAATATTTGCTCCTTTTCATATTAGCCTTTTTATAGAGTTTCATATATCAAAATGTGCGCAAATTCATGAAGAATACAATAAAAAATAATTGAAGGTTGAATAGCTTTTTCCATCTTCGAAATATGAGATATGAAAAAATATATATATTAAAATTTCGACATTCGGTCAAATTTAACTCGTCCGAAATGGTCGAAATCTGCAATTCTAATCTAAAACTCTTACAGTATCGTAATATTCAATCATTTGTCTTAATTTTGAAACAAATTGGAAGTCTCTAGAACATTATTTAGAATTACGGTGAATTTTGAAAAAAATATTTTTTTGCGTCCGCGCGTTACGAATTCGTACATCATTTTGTGATAATATTTTTCCGGTGTTACTTTTATTGTTTTACAATGTATTATATATCAAAATGATCGCAATTTAGTGTACAATACAACGCAAAAAAAAGTAACTGGTTAGCTTTGACCGTTTTCTGCACAGCGTGATTTGAATACAATTATGTATGAATTTTTTTTTTTTTTCGCTACCATATATCGCATTATTTACATATGATAATGATATTATTTTTCATTTCTGATGGTTGCATTATTCTAAACTTCAGGCAATGACAAAAAAAAGAGCCAAAAATGAACTCTTAATCTTCAAAAGTACGCGCGCTGTAATTTTTTGAAAAATTATTTTTTTCCACTTCCGCGCTCACTCCAAACCAGGCCCGGCATACGGGAGACGTTTGATTTTTAGGGCTCCGGCTTAAGAGGGTTAAGCACAAGCAGGCTGAAGTGACAGTAATCACAGAGTCTACTTTGCTAACAGGTGAGGAACCAAGGTGTATATCATACTACTTAATCTAAGTTTCCTACAAATCCTATTCTGTCTCTTCCCACCATCCGAAGGTGGGATTCAGCTATATATATATCTGCCAAGTAAGTTTCATGAACAAAATGTTATTGTTATAATACAATTAAGTTTGTTCATACTTACTGGCAGATATATATAATTAAGTGCCCACCCACCTCCCCTCAGGAGACAGTGGCACTGATAAAATATGAATAGAAAATGGGAATGGTTTCCTGATATCCCCCGCCTCCCAGCGGCGGGAATGGGTACTACACCTGGCCGCCCACTGCGTGTGCCGCGAGTTTTGAAATTCTGTCGGACTTCGGAGAATACAGCTATATATATATCTGCCAGGTAAGTATGAACAAACTTAATTGTATTATAACAATAACATTTTTAATTTTTAATAATTGTACAGCTGAAACAAATATAATGTTTAATGCGTGATAGGGATGCCAGTCATCGTTGCCAAGGCCGATGCCTTTACAAACTGTTTTCATGAATTCTAGATGTCAAAGTAATGCAATAATGATAAAATAGCTCAAATATTTATGTATCCTATATATACATACATAATACATACATATACATATATATATATATATATATATAGATATATATATATAATATATATATATATATATATATATATATATATATATATATATAATTAGTTAAAGATCAGAATAAGGTTATGAATTGCATATATTTATTATGTATTCATGATAATTCATTTGAAAATATTCGTTGTTGTAAAAGTAGCCAGATTCCTGACATAAATTTCATCGGTTTTGTTGTGATATATAGTTATGGTATTGCCAATTTTTTTTGTGTTTACCCTCCAAACCTGGGATAAGACTTACAAAAAACCATGGAAATGAGTGAATTTAGCATATATTGGTAATATATCATTAATAATGTATATATATATATATATATATATATATATATATATATATATATATATATATATATATATATATATATATATATATATATATATATACATATATATACATATATATATACATATATATATATATATATATATATATATATATATATATATATATATATATCTATATATATATATATTATGTATATATATATTCTATATATATATATATATATATATATATATATATATATATATATATATATATATATATATATATATATATGCTAATATATATATATATATATATATATATATATAATATATATATATATGATTATGTATGTATATAGTATATCTTACCAATAGATACGCTAAATTCACTTATTTCCATGGTTTTTTGTAAGTCTTATCCCAAATTTGGAGGGTAAACACAAAAAACAGTTGGCAGTACCATAACTATATCACAGCAAAACCGATGAAATTTATGTCAGGAATCTGGTTACTTTCACAACAATGAATATTTTCAAGTGAATTATCATGAATACATAATAAATATATGAAATTCATAACCTTATTCTGATCTTTAACTAATTATTTAAATGTTATCTACTGCACTCTTCTTTGTCCTCTTCCCGAACAATCGACATGTTTTCTCGTCAGGAGGTCGATACACTTCGTCGATTAAGATTATTGTGAATAAAGTGCCCCAGCGTCTATGGGTACAAGTGGTGTGCGGATTTAGCACAGGAAATGGGAAGTTTGTTGACATAAGTGACTCCGCAAACACCAAAATGGTGTCAGTCTTCTAAACATAAGGTGTTTTAAGTAAAATTTCGAAAGTGTCATGAAGGTAAGTTTGCACCGCGCATGGCTAGACTTTCATTAACTTCTGTTTAACCGGAAATAATGGCGTTACTGTATTTTGTGACTTACTTCGAGAGGGAAGTAGTGGTCTCGATCTGTTGTTTCCATGCTGTTTTGGTTATGACTGGCTTCTAATTCAGGATACTGGAAGTGCTACAGTTATTTTTGGGGAAAGTGACCACTCAACGGCATAGTGTCCGCCTGTCTGCACAGCTGTGTTTTACCCTAATAGCATTGGCCTACATTGCACACCAAGATTATACAACAAAATACAGCCTGAAATGAAGATCATACAAGAAGAAAACAGATTTAAAAGAGAACTAAATACTCTTCCTCTTCTGCTGGAACTATGATACTGACGAGAAGACACTAAAAGATAATTCTAAAATATAAGAAGCTGCTTATTTTAAAACATACAAAGGACCACGAGAGAGGGAATTATCCCAATGGAAGGCTGTACATAAAATCAAACAAAGTGATATTTATTTGCCTGTGGTTCGTAGTACACGTTATGGTATTTCTAAGCAACAGTTCCATACAGCCTATTACCCTGGCAATTGGTTTTTGCTTTACTTGTAGTGTTGCCAATGATGGATTTGGTGTTGTTTATTGTCAGTCAATTATCATTAAGCTCATATCTACCCAACATGGTCGGGGACCATTTAGGAATGTGATGTTTTGTGGGGGAAGGTGGCAGTTGGAAACATCAAGAGAACCAGATTGCCAAGTTGTTGTTATGGAATGGTTGTGCGCATGCATAAGTCATTAGGAAGCTGTATGTTTAAGAAGTGATTGGCTATGGAAACCTATTATGAAAGGAACTAACTATACTAACTTAACGTACCCTAACCAAGCAGTCCGTGTTACTTAGCTGGGGGGCTCTGCTTCCCTGGACCCCCTCTGGTGAAAGAAACCACTATTTACCAAAAGTCCCTTATAACACTGCACATGCGCGATAGCATCCCAGGAGGGCCAGCATACAACTTCTGAGGTTAATCACTGGGTAATTACTGTCAACCAACAAAAAATAACTAAATTCTTAATAAGCAACCAAATTACCTCAGGAAATAATGAGTTTCCTCATCAAGTTTGGTTTATGCTCACACTGACAGGCCCACTAGGCCCTAACAGAACTCCACTTTTCATAGTAACATAGCCGTCAGGCAGTTAGATTCATTACTTTTATAGATAGGTAGATATCAGTTTTAGGCCTGGCTTTCATGTCCTAGTCAGTTCAGACGGTTACGTAGGCTAGACTCATTCCATCATCCATTTTGGTTTGTGTTTATCAAGGCTTAGTGGACTCCTTTATGCTTTACTGTTGAATTTACACATGTAGTTCTTGAATAACTTTCAGTTTTGTTTCTTACATTTTTCAATTACTAGTTTAGGGCTATGTAGTATATAATTTCATTGTTTGAAACTTTTTTTTTTATATTAAAATCATTTTAACTTTAACAACACCTTGTTGAATAATTGAGGTGCCATGTTCACAAGGGTTATCCTTGAATTATTTCACTAACTATTGGCCCATAGATCTGGCACATTGGGCATAGGTTAGCACCCGTTTTTGTAGAGTAAATCAAATGTAAGAATGGGCATGGTGGGACTGTATCATATACTAGAATACTTTTGCATTAACATTTCATTGTAAATACAGTGCAGTAAAGGTGACTTATTCATTTTCAGTTTCAGGACAGCATTATGTTTGATTCATCAGATGAAGAGGCGCCAGGGCTTTCTGCAGCTGCCCCACCAACACAGCCACTGAAGATTGATTGGTAAGTTTTGATAATAAGTAAAAGTTGAATGGTTTACCATAGTACCGTAGATACATGCTATATATATGTATAGGGGTGGGTAAGTTTTATACTAGTACTGTATACATAGTTTTGATGATTCAAGGAAGATTGTCAGGTGTTTGTACAAGGTATACATTACTTCATTGATTTACCCTTCCATTATTTTTCTCTGCTAATTGCTAAGTCAACCATTATTTTTCTCTGCTAATTGCTAAGTCACCATTATTTTTCTCTGCTAATTGCTAAGTCAACCATTATTTTTTCTGCTAATTGCTAAGTCAGAACTGTTTCTTTAATCCAAACTTCTGAAGTGATGGTTGGGTTCAGGGACGTGCAGAGAACTTTTTCAGGGCAGGTGCTCAAGTGAAAAAAAGGGCAAAAATATAGAAATGAATGAGGCTAAATATATACTGGCTCAATATTCTTTCAAAATTATTTAAACTCGCCGTTAATAATTCAAGAAAGAGATAAACATGACTGATATCATAGGTACTTGTGGGCTAATGTTTTATATGAACATAAAATCTACAGTACTGACTACCAGTAGAACTAGGAAATTTACCAAAAGAAAAATTAAATATATTACTTTTACATAAATGACTGCATAAAATCAGTCAGTATGATCAATACACTTGGCTAATAACCAGACCTTATCATTTTATATTTATAAGAGAACCCTTCTGTGTGCCATTTCTTTGAGTATGCTGATAACTTCACTGTTGTTGATTGTGATATCCTTTTCAACTGCTAGCAACAAAAGATCAGATAACCTCTCCTCACTGGACAGGCTGCGTAGCTTTGTCTTCACCAGCGTGAGTTTGGAGAAGGTCCTTTCCACTGTTGCAGTTGTGACGGGTAGAGTGGCATAAATTGTTAAGAGTTCAAGCATAAGTGGCAATATCTCCTGGACATTGTTTTCTTTCATCAGGTTGAGCATTGTAGCTGCAGTGTTCTGTGTCAGGCAAGGAAATGAGGAATAGAAGATCTTTAATTCCAACCGTAGCTTTTCTACTTTTTCTAACTCATAAAACTGGCATAATTTTTGCAGGGACTTGAATGCCTCTTCATTCACAGGTTCTTTCCAGTTATCTTGGACTGTCATACAATGAAAGGCATTTAGGATACCCCATGTTGTGTTGTCTCCACCTTTAAATCTTCTTTGTAGCTCTTGTGATATTGTATCTAAAAACATAAAATACTCTCACATGGTAGTACTTATCCAAGGATTGATATTGCTGGTCCTCAGTAGCAGATGTAGCACTATACTTGTATCTTTCAGGCATTTTTCTTCTTCTGCCTTGTCCAGGAATCCCAGAGGGGAGGTCGATGGCCATGGATTCAGCTCTCTCTTTAACATTTGAAAAAGTCTGAAACTTCTCATAATTTCTTAATTCTCTCAAACTTTGTAGCACTCCATCCACAATTCTGTAGGAGGCAGCCAAATCAAAGTCTTTCTGTTGTAGGGCAATAGAGGCATAGACAGTTTCTTGAAAAACTGGGGTTGCAATCTCAAGACAAACAAGAAATTCATAGTTAATACTTTGCAGCAATATTGAGGCGTCCCCTGCTGATGCATCTTGAGGATGTTTTTGCACTATCTCTTCTAAAAATTGCTTCAGAGCTGGGATGACCTTCCTCATGGTTCTAAGAGCTGACTCTCTGCAAGCCCATCTTGTGTCTAATAGCTTCTTAAGTTCAAGTGGGCGGTCTTCTGGATACATTGCTTTCTGGATCTCCATGAAAGCAGCATGCTGTTTTGAAGAGTTAGCAATAAAAGCATACAGTTTCTCCACCAAACTGAAAAAAGTTGCAAACTGAGTACTTGATTTTGCACTTTTGACTAATACTTGATTTAGGCTGTGTGCATGGCAGTGTACATAGAGTGCCTTTGTGTTCTGTCTTTGGAGTCTGGACTGTAATCCATTGTATATTCCACTCATATTTGCTGCCCCATCATATCCTTGTCCACACATATCATCTATGTTCAGGTTATTTGTATTAAGCATAGAGATCACTTCTTTCTCCAGTGCTTCACCAGTGGTTGATTGCACATTGAATACTTGTATTAAACGTTCTTTTATTTTGAAGTCATGTACATATCTCACAACAAAAGAGACCTGTTCTGTATGTGATACATCAGTTGTTTCATCTACAAGCTCCTGTTTATCATTCAATTCGACTGGGTGGTATGTATAGTGTGGGGTTCCAGGTTGCATCCTACCTCCTTAGGAATCCATCACTTTTCTTACTATGTGCGCCATTTCTAGTATCACACTCTTCTGCATGAGTCCTGGAGCTACTTCAGCCTCTAGTTTTTCTAGATTCCTTTTCAGGGATCTTGGGATCATGCCTAGTACTCCTATGATTATGGGTACGATTTCCACTGGCATATCCCATATCCTTCTTATTTCTATTTTCAGATCTTGATACTTATCCATTTTTTCCCTCTCTTTCTCTTCAAATCTGGTGTCCCGTGGTATTGCGACATCAATGAGTGATACTTTCTTCTTGACTTTGTCAATCAACGTCACATCTCATCTGTTTGCACGTATCACCCTATCTGTTCTGATACCATAGTCCCAGAGGATCTTTGCCTGATCGTTTTCTATCACTCCCTCAGGTTGGTGCTTGTACCACTTATTACTGCAAGGTAGCTGATGTTTCTTGCACAGGCTCCAGTGGAGGGCTTTTGCCACTGAATCATGGCTCTTTTTGTACTGGTTCTGTGCAAGTGCTGGACATTCGCTTGCTATGTGGTTTATGGTCTCATTTTTCGTATTGCACTTCCTACATAAGGGAGAGATGTTATTTCCGTTTATCATTCTTTGAACATATCTGGTTCTTAGGGCCTGATCTTGTGCCGCTGTTATCATTCCTTCAGTTTCCTTCTTTAGCTCTCCCCTCTGTAGTCATTGCCATGTGTCATCGCTGGCTAGTTCTTTAGTCTGTCTCATGTATTGTCTGTGCATTGGTTTGTTGTGCCAGTCCTCTGTTCTGTCTGTCATTCTCCTGTCTCTGTATATTTCTGGGTCTTCGTCTACTTTTATTAGTCCTTCTTCCCATACACTCTTTAGCCACTCATCTTCACTGGTTTTCAGATATTGCCCCAGTGCTCTGTTCTCGATGTTGACGCAGTCCTCTATACTTAGTGGTCCTCTCCCTCCTTCCTTTCATGTTATGTATAGTCTGTCCGTATTTGCTCTTGGGTGTAGTGCTTTGTGTATTGTCGTGTTTCCTGGTTTTCTGATCTATGCTGCGGAGTTCTGCCTTCGTCCATTCCACTATTCCTGCGGTGTATCAGATTACTGGCACTGCCCATGTGTTTATGGCTTTTATCATATTTCTGGCGTTGAGTTTTGACTTGAGTATCGCCTCGAGTCTCTGCATATATTCTTTCCTGATTGTGTCCTTCATCTCTTGGTGTTTCATATCCCCTCCTTTCATTATTCCCAGGTATTTGTATCCTGTCTCATTTATGTGTTTGATGTTGCTCCCATCTGGGAGCTTTATCCCTTCAGTTCTCGTTACTTTGCCTTTTTGTATGTTGACTAAGGCGCATTTTTCTATTCCAAACTCCATCCTGATGTCCCCAGATACAATCCTTACAGTCTGGATTAGGGTATGTATTTCCTTGATGCTCTCACCATACAGCTTGATGTCGTCCATGAACATCAGATGGTTGGTTCTGTTGCCTCTTTTCTTGAGTTGGTACCCGGCATCCATCTTCTGTAGTACTTTTGTCATGGGAATCATGGCTACTACGAAGAGTAGTGGGGACAGTGAGTCGCCCTGGAAGATCCCTCTCCTGATATTAACCTCTGCTAGTCTTATTCCAGAGCTTGTAAGTATTGTATTCCAGTTGCGCATTGTATTTTTGAGGAAGCTGATGGTGTTTTCCACTGCCCCATATAATTATTATTATTGTTATTATTATTATTATTATTGTTATTATTATTATTTAAATTATTATAATTAATTATTTATTATTATTATTATTATTATTATTATTATTATTATTAGATTATTATTATTATTATTATTATTATTATAAAAATAATAATAATAATTATTATTATTATTATTATTATTATTATTATTATTAGTTATTATTATATATATATTTTTTTTTTTTTTTTTTTTGCTCTATCACAGTCCTCCAATTCGACTGGGTTGTATTTATAGTGTGGGTTCCGGGTTGCATCCTGCCTCCTTAGGAGTCCATCACTTTTCTTACTATGTGTGCCGTTTCTAGGATCACACTCTTCTGCATGAGTCCTGGAGCTACTTCAGCCTCTAGTTTTTCTAGATTCCTTTTCAGGGATCTTGGGATCGTGCCTAATGCTCTATGATTATGGGTACGATTTCCACTGGCATATCCCATATCCTTCTTATTTCTATTTTCAGATCTTGATACTTATCCATTTTTTCCCTCTCTTTCTCTTCAACTCTGGTGTCCCATGGTATTGCGACATCAATGAGTGATACTTTCTTCTTGACTTTGTCAATCAACGTCACGTCTGGTCTGTTTGCACGTATCACCCTATCCGTTCTGATACCATAGTCCCAGAGGATCTTTGCCTGATCGTTTTCTATCACTCCTTCAGGTTGGTGCTCGTACCACTTATTACTGCAAGGTAGCTGATGTTTCTTGCACAGGCTCCAGTGGAGGGCTTTTGCCACTGAATCATGGCTCTTTTTGTACTGGTTCTGTGCAAGTGCTGGACATTCGCTTGCTATGTGGTTTATGGTCTCATTTTTCGTATTGCACTTCCTACATAAGGGAGAGATGTTATTTCCGTTTATCATTCTTTGAACATATCTGGTTCTTAGGGCCTGATCTTGTGCCGCTGTTATCATTCCTTCAGTTTCCTTCTTTAGCTCTCCCCTCTGTAGCCATTGCCAATTGTCATCGCTGGCTAGTTCTTTAGTCTGTCTCATGTATTGTCCGTGCATTGGTTTGTTGTGCCAGTCCTCTGTTCTTTCTGTCTTTCTCCTGTCTCTGTATATTTCTGGGTCTTCGTCTACTTTTATTAGTCATTCTTCCCATGCACTCTTTAGCCACTCGTCTTCACTGGTTTTCAGATATTGCCCCAGTGCTCTGTTTTCGATGTTGACGCAGTCCTCTATACTTAGTAGTCCTCTCCCTCCTTCCTTTTGTGTTATGTATAGTCTGTCCGTATTTGCTCTTGGGTGTAGTGCTTTGTGTATTGTCGTGTTTCCTGGTTTTCTGATCTATGCTGCGGAGTTCTGCCTTCGTCCATTCCACTATTCCTGCGGTGTATCAGATTACTGGCACTGCCCATGTGTTTATGGCTTTTATCATATTTCTGGCGTTGAGTTTTGACTTGAGTATCGCCTCGAGTCTCTGCATATATTCTTTCCTGATTGTGTCCTTCATCTCTTGGTGTTTCATATCCCCTCCTTTCATTATTCCCAGGTATTTGTATCCTGTCTCATTTATGTGTTTGATGTTGCTCCCATCTGGTAGCTTTATCCCTTCAGTTCTCGTTACTTTGCCTTTTTGTATGTTGACTAAGGCACATTTTTCTATTCCAAACTCCATCCTGATGTCCCCAGATACAATCCTTACAGTCTGGATTAGGGTATCTATTTCCTTGATGCTCTTACCATACAGCTTGATGTCGTCCATGAACATCAGATGGTTATTATTATTATTATTATTATTATTATTATTATTATTATTACTATTATTATTACGTATTATCATTGACACAGATAGGCGACATAGGCGGCGGGCCTATAATACATCCCTCTCAAAAGGGATTGGGTTGTCCAAGAAGTAGCAAAAATGGGAAGTGATGTATCTCGTACTTACTTCTTCTTACTTCTTACATCAAGAACAGATGTTTTTTGTCACTGCTTGATTGACAAATTCATTTAATTTTTTTTATCCCATTTTTCATCCATTTTATGAATGTCAGACTATATTTCATGTACCAGTATTGTTTTATATTTTTTATATTAATTTTCTCATGTACCGTATTTCTGGGCTCGGCCGTGTCGCTCCGTGAAATAGGTTCCTTTAGCACTATTTCTAAGGTAAAATATTGTTATAATACCAGAGAACTGCTAAATAGGACATGCCAGAATATTCTGGTTCGCTCACCTTTATTAAAAGGTGTCGGTATGGTTCCTGGGGCGAGTGAAAACCACTACCACGGGACCCTCTCCAATTAGCCTCTCCTACATCAAAAACCCTTCAGGATAGGGGAGCCGACCTACGGCTCACTATCTGCTACGTCATTCCTTTGATAGCACTACTACGAGACGCACGCGTTTTTGTTTGCTCCCTTGTGTTTCTCGCTTTTTGCTTTTTTTACGTTGCAATGGATCGTCAATCTGCTTCTGCATCCAACATTGCGCCCGAAGCAGCATCCCGAACAGACTGTGAGGCCTGAAAGATAAGGATAGTGTTAACCTTGAACTTATCTTAACATTTTATAATTAATTCTAACCAGTATCTCCAAAGTTATATTATTTTAATTATCAATGACCACCCCGTACGCAGATGTAAACCCCGTAAGGAAACTTACATCAGAGGTAACACGTTCGACGAGGTCGTAGCATGAGAATGCCAGACTATCGAACCTTCAAGTTGTACCGCGCAGGTGGCGTGGCTCCGGCAAACGTCATGCCCAGAGGGGTCTTGAAGGACGGCGTCACAGCCGGCAACCAAACACTGAGTGGCCTATAATAGTAATGATACATGAGTACCATTGGTAATCAGGTATGAAAAGTTCATGGTAAACATTAAATAATGCTGGAGTATTCCGGTTTAGTAAGATATGTCCGACTCTGCCAGTCTTGCCATGTACCATACTGAGCACTCCGGAACCGTAGTAGCAGGTAGTTAGATGTATTCCGGTGATACCAGAGCACAGACCACTACCTAAACGGGATAGCTACTCGATATATACCGGAGAGGAGGAGTACCAGTAGGCACCGGGCGAGATGGCGGGTCTGGATGGATAGAACCCAAAGGTTCTGTAAACGTAAACTAACAAGAGAGTAGTAACTCACTTGGGAGCGTATGCTCAGTACAGTAATACTATGTACTGTAAGTTACTTTATCGTGTTGTGTGTAAACTTAATTACTTATGTTATTAGCCATGGGTCCCAAGAATGTTGCTGAAGTTCACGGAAAGAAGAGGATGCTTTCTATGGAGAACAAAGATGTAGATAATCAAAAAGTGTTAATGTTTTCTGCCATTTGTTAATGTGTTTTGTAAAGTTTAGTGTTAATGTTTTCTGCCATTTTTTAATGTGTTTCGTAAAGTTAGGTGTTCATGTTTTCTGTCATTTGTCCTCCTCCTCTGTCGTCACTTTCGGACATCGCCTCACTCGAAAGTTAAGGTTCCACATTTTACTACATACGCACGTACGTGTGCATACAGTATTTCTTGTACCATGTACACAAATACACTTTATTTACAGGTACAGTCATGGTTATGTTAGGTATTGAATGGTCCAAATTGTTGTATTTCATTGTTTATTGGTCAATTTAGCTTTATAAAATTTACTGTGGTGTTTTTGCAGGGCTTGGAATGAATTAGGCAATTTACATATAAAACGTAGTTCTAGATATGAAAAAATCAGGTTACAAAGGCCGCTTCGGAACGGATTAATTTTGTAACCTGAGGCACTACTGTATGTGAATTCTTTTATTATTTTTCTTGGTAATGGGGAGCCCAAGCAAAGGTTAGGAAACTGTGAGAGCAGTAGCTGCTGATGGTTAGAATGACAAAAACCCTAATTTTTCAGAATTCGTTCTTCACTTATGGACTAAATTTATATAATTCATTAAGCCAGAAATTATCCATTAATGTAAATTTACTATTTATACGCCATTGTGTTTGTACTGTTACAGAGTTATAAAGTAGGACAAGAAAACTTTAGGAAAGTCAGTAAGTCATGAACAAACTATACAGCATATGATATTTCAAAAATATAGTTCTCTTTTTTTTATTTACATTTCCTATTCATGATTACTATTTTTTTCGCAGGCTCAACATGTCATTCATGGACTGTCCTCAAAGCGTAGCTCTCAGTGGTTTACCTGGATGTCGTTTCAGAAATATTTGGCAGAACCTTGCCAGAGACTTAGGTAAGTTTTTCTCCAATATGAAAATTTATTGTTGAAGCTATAGTACACGAATCCCTCTCTCATCCACTTATATAATCAAATTACACTTTTAGTTCACCTTTTTCTTCTCTCTGTAGCAGTTATGTATAATTTCACAAAATCACAAAAGTGTCCATAAAACTGTACTGTGTGAAGTATTCAACATCAAGATCAAAGCAAAGATCAAGCACATAATTCAGGTAGGAAATGCAGTTCTAATTACTTTTGCCTAGCCAGGCAAGCTTGCACATGACTATTATGCTGTATGCCTGAATGTGGATGTTGAGCACTGACTGGCTAATTGATGCTGAGGGCATTAAGGAGGGAGGGGATAATGATTACATGTTTTGGATGTAGGTTGAGGGAAATCCTCACAATGGTTCACTGTCAGTCTCACAACTCTTGCTTGTTAATTGTGCAGTCTGAATTTTAGTACATTGTGTCAGGTTTATGTCCCATGGTACCCACAGATATTGTAAATTCTCAGCCAACAACCTCTACCAGGCTAAATGATTCTGATTTTGTTGTTGGTGTAATAACAGGCATTCATCCAGTCAAGTGCTCTCTTCCAGGGATCACAGATTTCATTTTTCTTTGTCCATACATGATATTCTATCTCTTACATCATGGGTTATGTGTTCCCCCTTTGGTAGGTATTTTCCAGTCAGTGGAATTGAAGAAGCTCATCGAGCTCTTTGACAAGGATTTTCTTAGGGGGCATTTTAAATCTCCTAATAAAGCCTCAGTATGATCTGGTTCAAGAGGTATCATTGCTAGAAGTCGCATTGAAAACCGTCTTTCTGCTTGTCTGAATAATCAAGATGCAAGCACTATTAGGCTTTAAAGCCACACATGCTATAGATTGGGTAATAGTGGGACTGCTATTTTGTACCTTACTCTATAGAAAATAGCCAGAACCGTACCCAGTACCTTTTGTCATTTTATCCCTGTCTTGTCACAAGTAACAAGATGGACCAGTGGTTTGCCCAGTGAGAGCAATTCAGCTCTGCCTAATCTTTACAGGACAGAAAGTGCAAGCAAAAGTGCTGGTCCATGAAGTCTGAACCATCTTGACTTCTTGCTTTTGACATGGTTTTCCCTTTTAATTTGAATACTGTACAGGTATCTGTTGGTGCCAATCCACCTTTGCTACTTTTTATCTAAATATACTCTTCATAAATACAGTGGTACCTCGAGATACGAAAGGCTCAACTTACAAAAAACTCGAGATACAAAAGCTAATACGAAAAATTTAACGGCTCTACATACGAAAAGTTTTCAAGATCGAAAGGTTTCTGTTAAGTCCGAGATTCGCCCGAACCACCGATAACAATTTTGAAACTTGAGCGCCGCCAACTGAGTAGACTCGCCACCATCCTCCTGCTCTCCTATTGGTTCCTGATGCTAGACACTGCCATGAGATCCTTCTCTCCTATTGGTCAGCATCCCTCCCATGATGCATCTATGTACGTAGCGGCGTGCCTCAGCCACTCAGTAGCAGCATCGTTATCGTACGCACGCGGTATTCGTTCGGTCTAACGATTTCGTTTAGTAACGTAAATTCGTTAGTGATTTCGTTGCAGTATACGTACTTTATCATGTTGTGTGAAAACTTTATTCTACTTATACGTAAATTATATACAGTATATACGTAGTCATGGGTCCCAAGAAAGTTGAAATTCACAGAAAGAAGCGAATGCTCTCTTTGGAGACAAAGATGGAGATTATCAAGAAGTATGAAGCTGGTATGCGATTGAGTGTGATCGCAAAGGAATACGGCCGAAATCCGTCGACAATAGGCACCATCCTTAAGCAGAAGGATGTCATCAAAGCAGCTACACCTTCCAAGGGCATCACTATTTTGTCCAGCAAGAGGATCCACGTGCACGACGAGATGGAATGGCTGCTTCTTGTCTGGATAAAAGACAAAGAAATCGCTGGCGATACGATAACGGAGACGGCAATCTCCCACAAGGCCAGCGCTATTTTCAGCGATTTGATTGCCCAGGCGGAAGACGACGGAGGGGAAGGGACTTCAACACCAACCCCAGAGTTCAAGGCTTCGCATGGGTGGTTCGAGAAATTTCGTAAACAGACTGGCATCCATTCGGTGGTGCGGCATGGGGAGGCTGCCAGCTCGGACACGAAAGCGGCCGAAGCCTTTAAAAAGACATTCGACGAGATGATAACCAAGGAAGGCTACAGTTCTCAGCAAGTCTTCAACTGTGATGAGACTGGCCTTTTTTGGAAAAAAATGCCTCGTCGGACGTACATCACGGAGGAAGAGAAGAAGCTACCCGGGCATAAGCCTATGAAAGACAGGCTTACGCTCGCACTTTGTTCCAACGCCAGTGTGGATTGCAAGGTGAAGCCCCTACTGGTGTATCATTCCAAGACTCCTCGAGCCTTCAAGGCCCACAAAGTGCTTAAGGAGAAGCTTCCAGTGATGTGGAGGGCTAATGCAAAAGCCTGGGTAACAAGGCTTTTGTTCACGGAGTGGGTAAATCTTTGTTTCAGCCTGACAGTGAAGAAATTCTTGGAAGAGAAGCGCCTCCCCCTGAAATGTCTGCTGGTGTTGGACAATGCCCCTCCCCACCCTCCTGGCCTCGAGGAAGATATCCTAGCGGAGTATTCCTTCATCAAGATTCTTTATCTTCCGCCTAACACCACCCCTCTCCTCCAGCCCATGGACCAGCAAGTGATATCGAACTTTAAGAAGCTGTACACGAAACATCTTTTCAAGAGATGTTTCGACATCACCGATACCACAAACCTCACCTTGCGTGAATTTTGGAAGGAGCATTTCGACATCGTCATATGCATCAGACTGATCGAACAAGCTTGGCAGGAGGTTTCGAGGCGAACCTTGAATTCCTCGTGGAGGAAACTCTGGTCTGATGCCGTATCCGCCCAAGACTTCGAGGGATTCGACGTGGGCGAAGCTGGTGCTGCAGATTCAGAAACAGTTGACAATCCTGAAACTGTTTTGCAACCAGATCTTGACGAGATCGTTGCACTCGGCAGGTCCATGGGGCTGGTCGTCGACGAGGACGACATCAACGACCTTCTTGAGGAGCACCAAGAGGAGCTTACGACGGATGACCTGAAGGAGTTGGAGGCCATGCAACATAACGTCGTTCAAGAGGAGTTCTCTAGCAGCGGCTAGGAGGAGGAGGGCGACCCTATGACAACGGCAGAAATTAAGGATGTTCTAGCCACTTTTCATAAAGTGCAATCATTTATAGAAAAAAAGACATCCCGAAAAGGCTCACACAGGTCGTATGCTTGCGCAGTTCGATGATGTTTGCCTGAGTCGTTTCAGGAACATTGTGAAAAGTAGGCTTAAGCAATCTTCTTTGGATAGTTATCTTTTAAAGAGGCCTTTAGCATTAGCATTAGTAAGCAAAAAGGAAGAACCAAGTGATAAAAAACAGAAAGTTGAAAGTGGTGATGAAGTTGAAATTTTGTTTAAAAAAAAAAAAAAAATTACAAATCAAAAATAGAAAAAAAAAAAATTTATTTTAGTTTTTTGTAAAGTTAAGTGTTACAGTTTTGTTAATGTGTTTCGTAAATTTTAGTTTAGTTTTCCTTACATTTTTTTATGTGTTTCGTAAAGTTAAGTGTACGTACGTACTTACGTACGTATCTGCCATTTGTCCTCCTCCTTTGCCGCCACTTTCGGAGATAGCCTCACTCGAAAGGTAAGCTTCCACATTTTACTACATACGTACAGTATTTCTTGTATACCATGTACACTAATAAACTTTATTTACAGGTAATTAGCATTATGTTATTAAGTTAGGTATTGAATGGTCCAATATGTTGTAGTATTTCATTGTTTATAGGTCAATTTAGCTTTATTATGAAATTTACTGGGGTGTTTTTGTAGGGCTTGGAACGGATGAGCCATTTTACATGTAAAATGTGGTCCAAGATACGAAAACCTCATGATACGAAGGGCGCCTCGGAACGGATTAATTTCGTATCTCAAGGTACCACTGTAATTGGATTTGCTAAGACCAATAGTTGGAGCTGGCTTAGTGTTACAAGTGATAGAAGACATTGAGCATTTTTTATCTTCTTCAAGACTCCATCTTTGTTCAGTCATTCATGATAAGACCTAGCAACATTGACTTTTGGGATTACTGGTTTATAAACTTTGTAAATGGTATGTTTCAGTGTTAAACCATAGGAGACTTAACAGATACAAGCTCTTTGCTTTACACTATGAGTTTATTCCTATTATGAACAACCCTCTTGAATTATCAGGCCCTTGTTTCATTACTCTTAATCACCAAGCATACAGGAGTCACACTTATAGTTGATGAAGTTGTATGATAACAAATTGAATTTTTATAACTCAAAATTAGTTTTTTTTTCATACATATGCATCAATTGTATACTGTAATAAGTTCCTTCCTCTTAATCATCTGCTCACAAACGAGATGGAAAGTTGACATTTCAAGGAGGGAAGAACAGCTCAAGTCATATTCTTCAAGACAGTGCCTCCCATCTATGGAGTGAGTCTCCATATGATAGATGAATGTTTTTTTATTTGTAGAAAGAAATTGCAAATTCAAGACAGTACAGTATGTATTTTTGCTAGATGTACAAACCTGAAGTCTTTTATCTCTATTATCTCAATTCTTATTGTTGAGGGAATAAGTGACTGATAGTTGAGTGATTGGGTGAGCCCCTCCTCCCATTACTCACAGGCTCCTTCTGTTGAGGTAGTTAACTATTGTGTTACTAAGTTTCAACAACCAGACCAACCTTCACTGAAGGTGACCCATATATTAAAGTACAGTAATTTAACCAGAACACAGGTAATTTATTTATCCCTCACAGGGCTAACCCAAAGGATTTGGATTTAGTAATGATAAAGTTTCAATTTTTCCCGTCTCATTATGGCCATTTCAAAGACTTCTGGTTTGTATATGTATAAAAATGCAAATTATCTTGAGTATCTTTGCTTTGTCATGGCATTCTCTTAAGTAGGTAGAAAATCCTATAACTCCTAGAAGCAGATTTATCTACACACTTGATAAATCTCTAATTATGTATCTGAATAAGAAGAGAATGATTTTGTAGTCTGTAATTGCTGTCTTACCTTTTAGTAATAGTAAAATTGTTGTTTATAAGTTCTAATTACTTGTGTACATTTTGCTTTCTGCTTAATCTTTAAACTGTCCTGCACATTTTATTGTGCCTTATATATGTTACAATTTTATAAGATAGATACTTGGAACTTATTGATTTTGTACAATTGTTGCTGCTTTAACCATTACACCAGTCTTGAAATACTTATCCTTGTAATAAATAAGTGATTCTTGTCAGTGCTGTAGTTAGGATTCAGTATCACAGTTATATCATGTGTGAAATGGATATTTAACAGAGAAGGTAAATTACCTTAACTGGAACATTGCTTACTGTAGCAGTTGCCCTTATCCTGGATCCTGGTGACAGGGAGTCACAATCGTCAGGAAATTTCTTTTGGGAGCAGAGGACAGTGTTTTGGATAAGTTTATATAACAAGGCTGATACTGTACTTTGTCTCCATTTTAGGCTAATGCATAAACTTGGGTGCTGATAAGTTGATACCTTCCTTTGTTTTATATCCATAAATAGTATAGTACATGATGCTTTTCTCCTTTCAGACAAAATTGAATATTTCGGCATCACAGATGTTGTAATGCTGATGACGAAAGGGGAACTTAGAAAGTACAGAGTTCCAAACCTAATGAATGAATACGAAATGAGAGGTTTGACAGTCCACCATTTCCCGTTTTTGGATGGAACAGCACCACCTGTTGAAACTGTCGTAGATATTATCGATTTAGTACGGCAAGCTTTGGAGGCCAAGCGAAAAATCTTAATTCAGTGAGTTGTATTAAATGTTTACCACTGTATATGTATCCAAGCACAGTATCATTCAAATTATATAGCAAAATTTAAAATTTTATTTGCTCATTATGTACCTGTATATTCCTAAATGCCAGAGTAAATGACATGATTTGTCATAATTACGTACACTTTTACTGTTCACAAGATTTCCTGTATCTAAGGATAAACTTCATTTAGTGCCAGTCCTTTGCTATCCTACAAAACTAGGAAAACTGGTTTACATGCAGATTCCAATAGGAATGTACATACATACATATTCCCTAAAGATAAGAATTAATTTAAGTCACACAAAACTTTGTTTCTGAAATAGGGAGGAGGAAACTACCCAAGCTGATATAATAAGTATTCAAGTAGTTTTTAAAATCAGGTGTTTGGCTGTGTTTTAATATAGATTGTAGTATTCTCTCAGCTTGTGCTAAGGTAGGAAAATATAGTAGACCTTGTGGGGGACTGGTACCAGACCCCCTTGCAAATAGCTATAATCTGCAAATAATTAAAACCCCTCTAAAAACTTTTAGAACTGCCCATTTTGTTAGTTAAAACAAAACAAAAAACTCTAAAAATGCTTATACCTTAGTAATTCAATAGTTTTATCGCAAAAGTCCATTTAGTCACGAAAATTACATAAAAATACAGTAATCTGTGAATATTTCTCTGTGAAAAATCTGTGAATAGGCGGGTCTGCAAATCGCAAGTCTGCGAATAGCAGGAGTCAACCATATCATCCTTGATTTATACATTGAATATTTTATGTATAATGTTAACAGTGTAACTAAAACCATGATCCTCCCTATGTATTTCTTTTTTATTCTACAGAACGGTTCCAGTTTTCAGCAGCTGAACCCATCAGTATTATTGAGTACATTAAGTATCTTTATATAAATGCTTCTTCTCTCTTCAGCTGTATTGGTGGCCTTGGCCGAGCATGTGTCATTGCATCCTGCCTTCTCCAGTATTTCAACAATTCCTTAACCCCAGATCAAACCATTTGTCACATAAGGGATCTCAGAGGAGCAAGGGCAGTTCAAACTGTAAAGGTATGTAGTACTTACTTAACTCTTCCTCTCTCATCCAATGCTGATTTACTGTGGTTAATACCAACTGGTATTTAGACAAATTTTTATTCGTAGGACATCAGTACTGCTTACATAGTAAATAGGTTTTTGTATCAGCTGTCAATGAAAAATTGGGATTTTTCAAACATGTCAATGAAAAATTGGAATTTTTCAAACATTCAAGAAAAGGTCTCTGTGTGTATTATTTTTTTCAATTGCCCATGATTAATAATTATTGATAATATGGGTTCTGTTACTAATTTCAAAGTCTGGCATGTGACTTATTCCATTACATAACATTCAAAACATCCTTAAGATTACAGTTCATCTGCTATATGAATAGTTACCAAATGTTATGTATACCTTCATTGTGTATCCCACATACGTATGCTTGAAAACATTTTGCAAACTCCAGTTTAATCTTGTATACTCTAATATTTTATCTAAAATTTGTCATTTTGCTTAATTAACAAAAGCTGAAACCCTATTAGGCAAGTCTTCATATAATCTGCAAGACCGTTGTTCTTGTGAGACTTAGTATGGAGTTTCCTCCCAATATTGGAACAGTTCCTGCAGTATGCCTGTTGGTACACATTCCATCTTTAGTTTTTAGTTTGTTCCCTTTTCCCTCTCTCTTGCTTTGGCCATCAGAGTTAAACTTTCGGCTGCTTTTTATTTTCATGCAGTCAGCCAAGTATAAAAGTATGAAACTGTTTCATGAAAATGTGACAAATCCTGTGTTTGTCCATTTCAGCAATACAACTTTATTCAAGAGTTCCGAGCACTTTTTGAGGCATGGATGGATGAGGACATAGATCGGTCAGTATCTCGCTGACCAAGGACTTCATAGAGTAACCAAAGATTTTAGTGCAATTTTGTGTAATTCCACTTTCAGCTGGAGAACCTAAGTCATTGTTATCAACAAGTCTTGCAGGACTGAAGTTGACGGCATTAATGTTTTACTATAAAGTAATTTCTTAAATACAGGAATAACCACCTTAGTCATTGTACAGTAGAATAAGATAAGAAGCTTATACATTTGTTACATAAAGGAAAGTACAGCATTTAATGCAAAACATGTGCTGTGGTGGGGTTCTAGAGCAACCAGAGGAAATTACTGCTGTATACATATCTTAATTTTTAAGTTGGAGTTTTTAATCATTAATCATCCAAAAGCTGTACCCTTCAGTGAGTTGTGTGCATTTTATTTTGAAGTTCTAGTTAGACATATATATACTTTGTACCAATGCTGGTTTGATCGTGTCAAAAATTTTGCCATCATTACATCCTCAGAATATTCCTGTATCTTCATCTTAATAATGCAAGCTTGCACTCTTCTGAATAATCCCTGGCCTTCCTAAACATTTAGAATCTTTCATCATATAAGTACATACTATCTCTTGCAGCAGACAGTTTTTACCGTTGCATCAAAAATTAAAGAACCGACCGTAGTATGTTGTTACAAAAAGTGTAATCAATTTAAATCTTTCAGGCTTTGCCACCATACACAAGAAATAATTTTTAACCTGTGAACTGAAATACTCTTTGCTTCAGAATTTTTTTTACATAATTTAACCATCCATGCTAGATGGAACTTGTCTGGTAAACGAATAGAAAATCATTACAAGTGGTAATTTATTTGCTTAGGGCCAAAACTAAATTGATACCCTAATTTAGTTTTTACTTTTATCATTTATTTCTGAATTAAATTACAATATCAGTCTTATGTTTATAATGAGGTGTGGGCCAAAAATTAGGATAAATATAAACCAGAAAAAATTTGTGTTTTTATCAAAACAGACTTTTGATCAGATGGTGGAATTAAGAAACTAATGCTAAAGCATTCAGAATGAAAGAAATACAGTACGTAATTTGCTTCGCATATTAATGAAATATCTCCTTTTATTACATATGTGTAACAAATTTAATGCTGTTACTGTTACATAAGCAAACAGTTCAACATTCATATCTTCTAACTTGAAAATTACTGTCCCATTCAATTGCATGTGATTGGATTCATTAGCTACTACAAGATTCAGATACTTGTACAGTACATTACTTATGGCATCAATTTTATATCCAAATCTTTTACTCATTTACTACTTGAAGAAATTGACTCTTGCTCAGTTTTCTATAAAGTGGGAAAAGAAAACTTTTTCCTCCCGCAGGCCACATATCGATAAACTTCTTCCTTAACCTGTATTTCCCATGTTTATACAGAATGCTGATAAGAATAATTCCCAGGAGTAATTGACAAGTGCATCAGTTGGAAAGAGTGAAAAGAACTTCAAGAATTTCACCTCTTTTCTTGAAGATTTACAAGCTTTTTTAAATATCATTTGCAGAGTTTCAATGAACTTGGGATTTGCCATGGAATTTCTCAGCTATATTTTGTTTGAAAGTTATTTCAGCTTAAATATGTCAAGTCACTGTACTTCTTGAGCACTGTACACTTATCACTGACAGTTGGTTCATCCATTGAAAATTAACTTGGCAGTGTTTTTCGCTTGTTTTAAGGATTCTGCCATTGAAAGTAACCTTAACAGCCTTGTGTGCATGTTTTGTGAACCTAGTAGTATAGGACTGTACTTTACATACATTTGTAAAAACTGTTAATATTGTAAAGATGTAAAGTATTATTGCTTTTTTATTGATACAATTATTGCCCCATATATTGTATTGTTCCCATAGTACTATGTACTTATCATTGCACAATAGTTTAAGATATTGATTGATTTACATTGTTATTTATTTTAAAATGAATATGATAAGTACACATTGTCTAGATTGTGAAGACCCCACCGAGTCTCTAGTTTAATTAGTTAGTTGCAGTTTTATGTGGCTGTCTTGCATCACTCAAACAAACTCCTCTGGTAAAACAGCATTTTTTTTTCTTTTTTTGCGGGGGAGGCAGCAATATGATGTTCTTGTCCATGATTTAACTGTTACTTATCATGCTTAATGTAAAGATATTTCATGATGCCCTCATCCCCAAACACTGACATAACATGATACTGTTTGTATGGTAAAATGTGTTGCAGTTGTTCCAAAATAGGGTATGACCCCTAGATTTTAATCGTAATTTAAAATTTGAAAGTCATCCTGTGCCTTATACCTAGTAGCTGTAAATATCATTGACACCTCTTTCAGCTTCATAGTTTTCAACTCTTGCTCAAATACTTGCTATCCTTTGTTATACTGAGACTCATTAATCATAATTAGCCTCATTTTATGTAAAAATGAACCCAGCTACCACCATCTTAGAAGAAAGACTACACGTACACCCCTCATGCCCAGCTTATAGTCTGCTCACTACCGACAACATATCTTTCTTCTCTGCAACTCCATCAAAGGTTTGCAGTGCATTTAAAGTGGGCACTGAGTCCTAACCTCTTGTTGTGCTTTCTTATATATGTTTATATTTTTATTATTTGCTCTTTCACATGTGCATTTTCTAAATGTTCTTATATTTATTCTACTTCCCTTTGGTATTTAGAGTGTAAGGATTCGCTGAGTTTTTCTTTTCACACTTTTATGCTTCAGTTGATGTCATTCTTATCATATAGCCACCATGTCCATATGAGTACGTACACTATTTCACTTTTGATATTCATAAGTTCCGTTTTAATTTACTTTGTCTACTGGCTAGTATTTCCAGTTCTATAGCTCAACATTCGTAGCACATATACTATTTATCTTCAGGTTGCCTATAGATGAATGGGCTCTTAACAGCAGCAGAACTTTTTGTGGTTGTTCGTCATTTGGCTCTTGCAGTTCCTTGGGCTCTCGTGCAATTCCTCAGACTTTCAGGAACTTTTAAGTCACTTCTTGATGGCAACCATTTTGGCTTCACTAGTTGATTTTGGGCTGCTGTTGGCTACAGTTAGCTCTAAAGCTCTTAACAGATTGGGGCCACTTGAGTAATTCATCAAGGAATGTCTTTCCTACCCTCTTGCTTACATCCATCCTTTGTTTGAGTCCCCAAAATCAAACTCTCTCAATACTTTTCTTATGCGTTATCCACAGTTTCCTGGTTGCTCATAGAGGCCCTCACCCAGCTGAGAAGCATCACCTTTGTGGTTCAATGTCCTCATCTCCTCTGCTGTATAACCCTACCAGGAGGTGTGTTTTCCACGAAGTACCTGCCCATATACCTCAGGTGTTTTGTGCATGCACATTCTGCTGTTATGTCTTCCATTGCACCTTAGATTTCAGCCTTTATTGTTGGCTATACTGTCTGCCGTCAACAGGAAATGGACTCCTTCTATCTGAATTTTCTTCTCCAGAGATTCTTGTGTTTCATCATCCTAAACTACAATTCAGGCTAATTACAATAGCAGTGGGTTTTTGTATAGGAAACTGTTTCCAAACAAGTTTTAATTCAGACCCATTAGTCATAACCTTCTGTGGCCCCCCTCCTTTTCCTTCATTGTTCCAGAATGCAAATTCAAATGGAAGAATGAGGGATGCTGTAAGCTGGTCATGCATGGTACAACCGTTATTTCAGCTCTTCAGGTCATGGTAAATGGTTTCATTTTTTGTGGCATAGGTTAATTATGATTAATGGGTTTCATATTTAAAAACTTGTTTTGCTTTTAAAACTTAGTACATTATTTGATTTCAGTACTTTCATCACAATAATAACTTCCTCCAGGCTTAATGAAAGTCTTTTTGAGCCTGATGCAATGATCCTTAAGGATAGTCATAATTTAATACTAACCTGTTGAATACATTTGTACTGAATTTCCTTAGGTTTGTTTATTATTCTGTACAGTTTCTGCTTGGCAGTCTTAAGTTGTTATCTAGCCCTTCTTGTCACAGTTTTCGTCTTTGTAACTGGTCATGATGGTGAAGCTGATGATTGAATTGAGTAGAAATGTTTGAAACTGGTACTGAGATTGGGAACATTCTGTAAGCAGCCTGCTTGCCAAGTCATATGAAAAGCTTTAAGGTATCAGTGTTAGATAAATTATTTGAAAGCAGCAGTTGAGGATGGGTCTTCCTTTTGTGCAGTAAATGGCATTAGCTTTATCAATTACCCAGAACCCTTTAGACGAGACCACTTGGCTGAAAAGACTTATAGTTTCCTAAGAACAGAATAATTGCAGACATGTTTATAAATTCTTCAACTGAATGTTATCACCTAAATATCATTTTTAAAGTCCCTTCTTTTCAGTTTCTTTGATCTGTCTCCACTGGTTTTATTGTTTGCTGTTGTAAATTTTGTAATTTTATCAGTTCACTATAGTATTGAAATAGAGAAAGTGCCTTTCATGTAAGTTGTCCTTCTGACAGGTCTTAATGTATTTAGAAGAGAAGGTTACATCGCAAAATGTGTGATCAGTCTGAAGTTGTAGTCTAGGTAAAGACCATTGTCGGATTTTTTAGTCATAACCCACATTCATGAATCTTGGATGCATTTCCTCATGACAGAAGTATGATAGTTTCAATAGAGTAGTGTTTGACCGGATATTTATATCATGATATTTTGCAAAAACTCGGTTCCATTTTAGCATATAATGTCAGTCTTCAGAGATATTTAACCACTCAGTGCCATGCAAATTAAAATGTCTTTAATAAATGATCTCAAGTTTTTTGTTGGAATATTCACTTCTGACAAGAAATTAAATGGTCAAATGAGAAATGTCATGAGATTTGCAAGGACAGCCACAAACATGAATTGAGAGAGAAACACTTTCTAAACCAAAAGAAAATGAAACTGAACTGTATACCAGTCATGTAGAATGTGTCATAATAGTTGCACAGTTATGATAAAAAATTAGTTGCCAAAGAGATTACACAATTAGAAATGGTTCATTTTTCATTATTGTAGCTTTATTTGAGTTACTTTCCTACTAATTTTTATTTATTTTTATATATTCAACCTATGAAAATATACTTTGTGTGTTTATGATATGTACATGTTGCTCAATGTTGTATTAACAATGCACAGCATATGTGTAGCTTCCCGTAGGTCACTTGTTTTATGTATGAAGCATTAGATTATTGTGGAGATAAGCACACACAGCTCATATCTTTACAAAAGTAAAACCTTCCGTTCTTTCTTTCCTTGCCATTTTTTTTTTTCATGAGCTTGTTCACTATCAATCCCAGACTTTTGTAAAGGTAAATTTATCAATAAAATTTGTCAGTTTCTTAACATTTGCTTTTCTCATAGATACATACTAATCCCTTTTACCTTAATTTAACTTCATTTACTATGAATGGCGAGAACAAATTTTTGCCACCACTTCAGCTGGTTAGAATATTCTCAAGAATCAGTGAAAGGTGACATTTATCAAAACTATAGTCCACATAATCATGAACTTACATTGGCTGTCATTGGGCTCATGTCACAGTACAGAAGGTTCTTTGTAGAGACATTCTAAGTCCCCAACTGCATTGTTTCCTGCCTTTTACTCCCATTATGTTCTTTTTGGCATCTTCCCACTCGGCTGTCCAACTTCCTCAGTACAATATTAACTTGCTCTGATTTTCATCTCTCACCAAAGAGTAAGTTCATTGGACAAGCCGTATGAGAGTATTGAGAGGTCAACTGTGTGATTTTGGTAAACTACTACTTTATTTTGTAAATAACCTCAGACCATTTGGTGCTTTAAGATTCATCAGTCCTCTACAGTGTACAGTAATTAACCTCAACATACTGGACTGAATCATTTTGAAAAGAAAAATCCCATACTGTTGTAAACATACTGAACAGTGGCCCATTTGGATTTGATATTGCACTGCATATTAAGTCCACTCATCAGTAAGATCAAATTATTTCAACTTCTCCATAATAGAATGCATTCTGTTACTATGTAACTCTAGTAATTAACTTTATTACCAAATTAGTGCTGAAGTACTACAGATTTATGACCAGGATTCTTCATCTCGTCTTAAAAGATTTTAGGATAAAAAATAATACATACTGTCACTTTCGCACACAGGTTAAACCTTAAGTCTATTTGTAGCCTTTTGTTAAATTTCAGTGATATTTCATTTGCTAATCTGACTTAGAATATCACCATTACTGAATTGAAAAAATATCTGAATCATTGTAAAGTTTGGTGTATGAGCAAGTTTCCAAGTACGTACAGGAGTGCAAAAAAGGAAAGTTCTTCTTCAGAATCATAGTCTTTGATTGTATAGGATATATAATTCACTTTTATGATTATCACAAACCACATTTGTCATAGATAAAGATGCAAATAACATCAAAAATAGGAACAAAACAATGATGCAAATTAATCCCACAATGTGTTGGTAATTTTTTCATTATATAGATACCATTGAAATTCTCATAAAGAGAAGCAATTAGGACACCTTCAAGTTGAGATAACAATGCAGCTAGAAGTTTACAAGTACTGTCACTCACTATGCTGTTTGTCCAAAGCCAGCAAACTTATCTGAATCAACATTGCAATGACTAGTATTAATAAATAATGCAAATATATTTTAGGAAAATAAAATATTTTGAGAAACCCATAAGGTGGTAGTAGTCACAAATATAATGTGATTAGTATTGTACTAGCATATCAAATATGTACGTAACCATTTTAGCTTATCATCAGTCAAAAAAAAAGGATATTAAAATATACTTTTTATTATTCATCACACTTGACTATTATAAGTTAATGATGAGCAACAAGTTAAGTTTTTAAAGAGATCTTTTTTTTAATTTCCATGTCTTGGACAAGTGATATACTTTACTGTATGTTTCTTTATCAGGAAAATGTGGTGAAGATACCAAAGTTATTTATTAAGTGAAACAGAGAACACAGTTAAAAAGTGGAACTTGCAGGACTGGATTTTAAATATACAGACAAAAGCTGTCACATATAAAGGAGCTTTATTTAGCCTAAGAGTACCAACTATATATCATGCCATTGTGCACTGCAGACAACAGTACAGGTTCGCAGCTTCCCTTCAGCCTCCAGATGAAATTGCCATATTACAGTTGTCATGCATTTCCTTAGATGTGTTCCCACCTAGCTCTCCAACTTCTTGGACTGTCATGCTCTAACTTTCACTTTTCAGTGAAGAGTAAACCCTTGCGGCAAGCCTTAGTACGTTTCCTCACTACAGTAAAACATAAAATAAACAAACATCTGCAACTTATTTCATACATATCACAAACTGATGAGAAACAAATCAATGACCATAAGTGGTAAATGAACTTTTGGCAAATGTTGGGTAATTATATATGCATTAGTTAGAACTATCAATAAGTCATTGACTTCTATTAAACATGTGATGTGTGTTGGGTACATTGGAAACACGAATTT
Source organism: Macrobrachium nipponense (assembly GCF_015104395.2). Taxonomy (NCBI): domain Eukaryota; kingdom Metazoa; phylum Arthropoda; class Malacostraca; order Decapoda; family Palaemonidae; genus Macrobrachium; species Macrobrachium nipponense. Next base: position 18,411,653 of record NC_061109.1, on the reverse strand, counting down.
ATGACATGTTATACTCCAGTGTGGAAACACCTTTATGTGTGCAGTGCAGGCTATATAAGGAAATACTGCATGGTGCTTGTATCCTATTCTATCTCTCTCTCTCTCTCTCTCTCTCTCTCTCTCTCTCTCTCTCTCTCTCTCTCTCTCTCTCCTTTTTTATTTCTTTTTATGTATTTTATGAAAAAGATTTTCCACAATGAACATTACAGTTGCAATCACCCACCCTGTTGTAAGCAGATAAAAACCAGCTTGCAACTGCAACACTGTGAAAGGCTCAGGACTGCTACTATCAATGACATCAGGCTTCTGGGCTTTCAAAAGCTCATCATTGGAGAATTTCTGTATTAGTCCAGTTGACATCAACCAAATTAATCTGTAAACATCAATGATAACAACAGCAATGCTGTACTTAAATCATAAATTATTAAAGAAAAAATGTAAGTGCACTTCTTTTGACAGGTATGCTTTGTTAAATAAGAAAGTCAAGTAGTATCATTCATATGTTTCAGATGTAACCATATGATTAGTGTAGTATCTTCAAGAATATCTTGATATAATAAAAAAATTATTTTAACTTACACATCCCCTAAGGCTTCCCTGTAAGGAGAACCACTGGGACAGGCAATGGCATATCCATGAGCATTAAATTCATTCTTGGCAAAGTAGAACTTTCTTTTTCCTCGTAGATTGGCACGCACTTGCCCTCCCATGTGGTTGTTGATGTATGCATATTTTCCTGTAATGACCTGATTTGGCAGGATTTCAAATGAGAAAATGATTAGATTTTACTAATTATTATCCTTCATTTTAAAGTACCGTATGTATATATTAAAATCTTTAAAAGGACAGAAATAAAAAGATTTTACAAATTGTTCCAAAAGGAAACAAGATGCTAATCTTTCACCAACACAAGATGAATCCTAAAGTAAAAAAAAACATTTGGCCATTCAGAAGTTTAAAAATTATTATCAAATAAAATCTTGTTTCTTATACATTAGAGGTATGAGCAATAACAAAAAAATTCCTCAACTTCTTGAAGGAGAATGACCAAGTGTTAGTTGGAGATAATGTACCAAAAGGAGGCTTATATATTCAGCACATGAGAAAATGAAAGATCAGTAAAGTTACTATGACTCCAGTAATAGTAGCTACAAGTGTTAAAATGACCACCAGTCTTTGGGAAAGGTTGAATTGTTGAATATATTTAAGAGGAAGCATACATATACAGTACAGCATAAACTGAAAACCAATGAAAAAGCCAAGGGAGCACAGAAGATACCCGTTTTATGCTCTAGTATTCTACAGCTTTGTTTTATGGGTCTAAAATGTAGAGACATTTTATGTCGGTTATTGTTTCAGCAATTTTAGTTTTCTGTAAAAGAAAACCATTGAGATGGCTTAGTCTGTCCATATGCACTTTTTCTGCCCGCCCTCAGATCTTAAAAACTACTAAGGCTACAGGGCTGCAAATTGATATGTTGATCATCCACCATCCAATCATCAAACATACTAAATTGCAGCACTCTAGCAGCAGCAGTTTTTATTTTATTTGAGGTTAAAGTTAGCCATTATTGTGCTTCTGGCAACAATATAGGACAGGCCACTGCTGGGCCATGGTTAAAGCTTCATAGGCCATGGCTCATACAACATTATACCGAGACCACACAAAGATATATCTATTTTTGGTGGCCTTGATTATACGATGTAGCGACTTTACAGAAAACTCAATTGCGTTGATGAAACTTCAATGCTTTTATTAATTGTTTTGTTATTCTTATCCGTTTCAGGGATTATATTTATGCTGTATATTTTCCTCCTGAAAACCATGCCAAAGACAGCCTCTCACCTTATCTACACCTTCATCCCAAGTCTTGACACAACCAGTGCTATAATCAAATAGTGCCCAGATGTCAACGTAGATTTTCTGTGTTGTCATCTGAGGGAAGTGAATTAAAATATATTTATAAATAAGAGTATATAAAGGTACAAATTTATCAGTGCATGTTCTTTCCAATAATAAATATCAAATCTACTAGTGCTTTTCTCTGCATTATGCCATACATATACAGTAAACTACATATTTTATGTCTAAGAATAATATTGCTACAATAATTCAGCTATTGAGAATATATATAACATCTCAAAGCAAACATGATTTTAATGTTTTTAACAGTGAATTATTAGTTCCTTCATGAATATATGTATATATGTATAGATATCGTAATGACTATCATTGGTAGACTACTAGACTTCACTTGCCATTTCTTAAACTTTTATCTGCAACTTCATACATCTTAAGTTTTACGATCATCTTAGCTACAACCTTAAAAGAATTTTCACATGTACGTATATTAATTTAATTACCTTTCACAGATAGTATATAATTTCAGAGGTAGAAATAAAAAAAAATCAGAGCAACTTATGAAGATTAGGAAGGAATTGTTCCTTTCTAGAGTAATATAGGAAAAACTATTAGAAAAAACGGACATTTTTTGTGATAGAAATAAAGACAATAGAGTCATCGTGTTGCTACTCACACTGAAAAGGAATTCATTGTTTGATCCACACACAGTAAGCATTTGTGTCCTTCGATGTCTAATAGCATCCAAGAGATCGTGTAAGGAGTCGATGGGTTTCTCATAAGATGGCACTGACAATACTGATGTTAAGGTGCCTGAGTATAAAGCTGGAATGAAAAAGTGAAATTATGTGAACTACAGGAACCATAAATGGATATGCCCTTTCATCTTTCCCAAGTAAGCAGGACTATTGTAAGTCACAAGATTCTTAAGAAAATATGTGGTTATGGGCAAGATAAATTTCAGTGTCATACAAAATCAGTCCCTGTGATCTAGAGTTGACAGGTTTGAAGGATAACCAGCCATTGCTTGGTTCCTTAGGTCCCAGCTTGACTGGAGAGGGGACTTTGGCACTGATAATGTGTACAGCAGACTCCCCATATATGCATTCCCAGCATTCACAGATTCACGCATTCACGGATTTCTCTTTGGAAAATATCTACCTATTATTCGAAGGAAATTTGCGTATTCACAGTACTTTTCTATGAGAAATATCCACAAAATCCTATTATTTTTATCAATTTCATCATAAAATACACTTTTAGTGAAAAAACTATTTAAAAACCAGGTATAAACATTTTTAGTGTTTTTTTCTTTGAGTTTTAACTAACAAAATAAGCTGTTAGACATTTTTATAGGGGTTTCAATTATTTGGGGATTCTAGCTATTCGTACGGGGGTCTGGTAGGCATCCCCCGTGAATACGGCGGGAGGGTGGGGGGGGGGGGAACACTGTAGTAATATATACGTATTTGGTCTTGGTGATATGCAACAGCACAGTGACCTGTCCCTTGTCTTTGCTGCTCATGTGCAGCCCGTAAACTGGCCAGTTCTTTCTGGTTTGATATGACTTGCTTGAATTTCCTAAGCACCATAATGTCTCTTGTGTGGGCAAAGGAAAGGTTTGCATATACGTACAATGTACTACATTAATTTTATTTTGGAAAGTTGATGGTGGCTGAATTGAAGATTGAGATATATTCCTTCCATGAGTGCAGGAGTAGGCTTCCAATGAGGTTTTGGGGTTGGTGCCCTTTGTCATCACCCTTTTTGACAGACCAAATCTGCAGTATAGATCTTGATCTGTAGTACTATATGGTTCTTTGTTATTTTCTTTGTTATTCATAGGAAAACAAGGATATCAGCAGTTATTAAGACAGATGTAGAAAGAGAAGACATGTTCTCTCTCTGCACCAATTTTATTAAAATGACCTCTGCTTTGTGTGCAGGGCTTTTCGATACCTTTACAGATTGATTTATGACTTGGAAAAGTTAGCCAAAAAACTAATAATTTCTGTGAAGATTTTAGATTTTTTCCAATACTAATTCATGGCCAGTAGCAAATTCTAATTTCTAATAAGTGTGACAGCTCATGATCATGATTTTCATAAGTTCTCTTAGGAATAGTAAGTAAAATAATAGCAATAATAGCAGTTTTGGTAGTAAAGTAAACTGTAAAGTACATACATACTGTACAGTGATACCTCGAGATACGAAAGGCTCAACTTACAAAAAACTTGAAATACGAAAGCCAATGCGAAAAATTTAACGGCTCTACATACAAAAAGTTTTCAAGATACGAAAGGTTTCTGAAAGTCCGAGATTCGCCCGGATAACAATTTTGAAACTCACGCCGCCATCTTAGTACTAGTAGACTCGCCACCATCCTCCTGCTCTCCCATTGGTTCCTGATGCTAGTCACCACCATGAGATCCTTCTCTCCTATTGGATAATTGGACAGCATCCCTCCCATCATGCATCTTATACGTACGTGGTGGCGTACCTATCTCAGCCTCTTCATACCAACATCTTTATCGTACGCACATGGCATTCGTTCGGTCCAACGATTTTGTTTAGTAACGTAAATTCGTTAGTGATTTCGTTGCAGTATTATTATCATGTTGTGCAAAAACTTTATTGTGTAACTTATACGTAAATTACATACAAGATAACGTAGTCATGGGTCCCAAGAAAGTTGAAATTCACGGAAAGAAGCGCATGCTCTCTTTGGAGACAAAGATGGAGACCATCAAGAAGTACGAAGCTGGTATGCGATTGAGTGTGATCGCAAAGGAATCCGACCGTAATCCGTCGACAATAGGCACCATCCTTAAACAGAAGGATGCCATCAAAGCAGCTACACCGTCGAAGGGCATCACTATTTTGTCCAGCAAGAGGAACCACGTGCACGACGAGATGGAACGGCTGCTCCTCGTCTGGATAAGAGACAAAGAAATCGCTGGCGACATGGTAACGGAGACAGCAATCGCCCACAAGGCCAGCGCTATTTTCGACGATTTGATTGCACAGGTGGAAGACGACGGAGGGGAAGGGACTTCAACGCCAACCCCAGAGTTCAAGGCTTCGCATGGCTGGTTCGAGAAATTCCGTAAACGGACTGGCATCCATTCGGTGGTGCGTCATGGGGAGGCTGCCAGCTCGGAAACGAAAGCGGCTGAAGCATTTAAGAAAAATTTCGACGAGATGATGACCAAGGAAGGCTACAGTTCTCAGCAGGTTTTCAACTGTGATGAGACTGGCCTTTTTTGGAAAAAAATGCCTCGTTGGACGTACATCACGGAGGAAGAGAAGAAGCTACCCGGGCATAAGCCTATGAAAGACAGGCTTACGCTCGCACTTTGTTCAAACGCCAGTGGGGATTGCAAGGTGAAGCCCCTACTGGTGTATCATTCCGAGACTTCTCAAGCCTTCAAGGCCCACAAAGTGCTGAAGGAGAAGCTTCCAGTGATGTGGAGGGCTAATGCAAAAGCCTGGGTAACAAGGCTTTTGTTCACCGAGTGGGTAAATCTGTGTTTCAGCCCGACAGTGAAGAAATTTTTGGAAGAGAAGCGCCTCCCCCTGAAATGTCTGCTGGTGTTGAACAATGCCCCTCCCCACCCTCCTGGCCTCAAGGAAGATATCCTAGCGGAGTATTCCCTCGTTAAGATTCTTTTTCTTCCACCCAACACCACCCCTCTCCTCCAGCCCATGGACCAGCAAGTGATAGCGAACTTTAAGAAGCTGTACACGAAACATCTTTTCAAGAGATGTTTCGACATCACCGATACCACAAACCTCACTTTGCGTCAATTTTGGAAGGAGCATTTCGACATCGTCATTTGTATCCGACTCATCGACCAAGCTTGGCAGGAGGTTTCGAGGCGAACCTTGAATTCCTCGTGGAGGAAACTCTGGCCTGATGCCGTATCCGCCTGAGACTTCGAGGGATTCGACGTGGGCAAAGCTGGTGCTGCAGAGTCCAAAACAGTTGGCGATCCCGAAACTGTATTGGAACCAGATCTTGACGAGATCGTTGCACTCGGCAAGTCCATGGGGCTGGTCGTCGACGAGAACAACATCAACGACCTTCTTGAGGAGCACCAAGAGGAGCTTACGACAGATGACCTGAAGGAGTTGGAGGCCATGCAACATAACGTCGTTCAAGAGGAGTTCTCTAGCAGCGGCGAGGAGGACGACGACCCAATGACAACGGCAGAAATTAAGGGTGTTCTAGCCGCTTTTCATAAAGTGCAATCGTTTATCGAAAAAAGACACCCCGAAAAGGCTCACACAGGTCGTATGCTTGCACAGTTCGATGACGTTTGCCTGAGTCGTTTCAGGAACGTTGTGAAAAGTAGGCAGAAGCAATCTTCTTTGGATCGTTATTTTTTAAAGAGGCCTTCAGCATTAGCAGGAGTAAGCAAAAAGGAAGAACCAAGTGATAAAAAACAGAAAGTTGAAAGCAAAAAGGAAGAACCAAGTGATAAACAGAACGTTGAAAGTGGTGATGAAGTTGAAATTCTGTATAAAAAAAAAAAGCCTACGTAAAAGTAAAAAAAAAAAGTTCAAAATCAAAAAAAGAGAAAAAAAATTTAATTTTTAGTTTTTGTAAAGTTAAGTGTTACAGTTTTGTTAATCTCTTTCGAAAATTTTAGTTTTATAGTTTTCCTTAAATTTTTTATGTGTTTGTAAAGTTAATTGTGTACGTACGTACGTTATCTGCTGTTTGTCCTCCTCCTCCTCTGCCGCCACTTTCGGAGATAGCCTCACTCGAAAGGTAAGCTTCCACATTTTACGTACAGTATATTTCTTGTTACCATGTACACTAATATACACTTTATTTACAGGTTATATTTTGCATTTTTTTATTAATTTAGGTATTGAATGGTCCAAATTGTTGTAGTATTTCATTGTTTATAGGTCAATTTAGCTTTATTATGAAATTTACTGGGGTGTTTTTGGAGGGCTTGGAACGGATTAGCCATTTTACCTGTAAAATGTGGTCCAAGATACGAAAACCTCATGATACGAAAGGCGCCTCAGAACGGATTAATTTCATATCTCGAGGTACTACTACTTTACAGTTAAGTCCATATTGTACTTAACTATACCAAACATACCAGCAATTATGTACATACAATCTGAGCAAGGTTATAATTGGTTACACTTGGTTTCAACTGTACACTCTCTTCCTGTTCACTGCCTAACTGTAAGGGATTTCCTCTGCTTTGTTTTCACTGATACATATAAATCTCTCGAAAAGTGAGTACGTACGTCAGTTTTTTTGGGATAAGATGCCAAGATTTTATTTTTACTCATTCTCCCTTAATTTCTCATAGTGCATTGAATTAGGGAAATGATCCTACTGGCTTCTATAAAGAAAACCTATTAATGATGAAATCTAGATGTTGTGATATTAATGACGGCACTTAATTATATCAGATAGTGAACTACAAGAATGAAAAGCCATATCTCTTTCAGTGGCCACTGACCAAAAACGTAGGTGTTGAAGACGAACCAGCTGACAAAAATGCATCGGAGACACCAGGTCAGTGGCAGGATCATACAACCCTGCACGACCATCGGCCTGAACATGCCAAAGGTCAGGTCGTTAAGCGAAAGGTCCTCCTCTGTGTTCTCGTTCAGGAAATATTTCCTCATCCATATAAAGAATTTCACAGTTGGTCCCATGGCCAGAGTAATCAAGGAGAGCAGAAGCCACACCTGAGATAGAGCAGAGGGTCAATTAAGGAGAGAGAGGAAGTTGGCATTACTTGTGTATTTGCAAACTTAGTTTGTGCATTAAAAAGGAATTTTTTAATCATTTATTGACAGCAAAGACTAAATTATTTATGTGCAAACCTTTACAGTTTGTTAATTCAGACTAATAGTTCCCTTCTGATCTGTATTTCCTTTGAGCAAAATTTTATTTTAACAGTGGAAGAAATTCCATTTACTAACCTCGGCTCTAAATGGTTCTAATACAGATTTTGGACTGAGAATTTTTGTAGGCGATGGGGAAATGATTGTTGTAGATTCCAAGAAATATGGGATTGTAAAATCCACTGCTTTCTCCCTAGGAGCTGCAATCAAATGTGTAGTTAATAAGCGAATTTCTTAAATATTTGCAGTTTAACTCAGCATTTAATGACAGTTTTAACATGCAAAGTCATGTAGCTTATAATTTCAACTCATTGGCACCACTGTAAACACTTTTGTATCAAAAGTAGACGCTACCTTTACTGTGGTTTTCAGTCAGTCTGGTCTTACCTGTGATCGTTAATTCATTGATAGCTAGGTGAACTTCATAGCGATGAACTGCCCCAACCATCCCAGTTACTCGCCCATCATTCAGGACGCCACCCCAAAGTTTATCAGGGGTCAAAGATACTTCAAATCTTAAAAAGAAAAGAGTCATGTAGCGTGTGCAATAGGTACCTATACATATAAAGTATACTAAACAACAAAGCAACTGGCTCAGGAGATTTTGTAACAAGAATTATTCACATTGCTAAGTTCCCCTGATAGATTGAACAAAAAAAAAAATTATATCAAAAGACTGATTTGATTACAAATGATGCAATATGCAACTGTTACAATAAAAAATATTCAATGTACGGCAATACCTATATTTTAATTTTTTCAGTGACTTCAATTTATAAAAATGTAAAGATAGCTCTCTGGCACTGGATAGATGGTGTTCAGTATGTAAGTGGAAAATGTTAAAACCTTGATGATATGCCTTTGCAACTACCCTTTCTGATTAGTTGTTCTAGCCCAAAAGGTTCTCTTGGGCAGAGGCAAGGATTCTAGGACTGGCGTGTCCTTGTATTTTAAGTATTTATCCAGGTGTTTTAATATTTATCTTGGTGCATAAAGTATTTATCCTGGCCTTTTAAGTATTTATCCTGATCTTTTTAAGTATTTATCCTGGTCCTTTCATTAAATATTACGCTCATAAATTATTATAGTGATAAGATTCAATACCTTCCTAAACTGTTCATACTGTTGCTTATTGTCTGTATTTAGTTATACATGGAAGTTAGTAATAGTTTAGCATAAAATGACCCATTTTCAATAAAATACTTTTGAGACGTTTTCCATGGTTTATCTCTTAGTTCTGAAGTTTTCAAGAGGTCTGTATCTTTAAATTACCGAAGTGATTATTTCCAGGTCGCCCTGTACCGAATAATATTATGGGAAATCCGAATTGCGAACAGGCACTCAATTCAAGATGGTAGTGGTACAGGGCGCCTTGTACTGATGAAGGAAAATGAATTTGCGTCCAGGGCGCCCTTGCTTGACACCCTGGAACCGTTTTTTTTTTTTTTTTTTTATTAATATATATTTGTTGTACATGTGTTTTTTTATTAATAATGTCGGACACTCTACACCGGGATCAGTGAACCAATCGAATTTAGAACTGATATTCACAGGGGACAGTCTGCTTTTGCGCTCAGGGTGTTTTTGTCTTGTAGATAGTGTTGCAGTCAGATGGCTCTTATTGCCCTAGATGTCACCGAAGCTGGAATTATGCACACACACACACACACACACACACACATATATATATATATATATATATATATATATATATATATATATATATATATATATATATATATATGACGCCTATCACACAGATTATTTCCATCAAAATTCAATAATGCACCTTTATTTTGGACGAATCTTTTGCACAACATCACAATAGCAATCACGCAGATTATTTCCATCATAACTCAATAATGCACCTTTTTGGATGAATTGCTATTAACATCTTTAAATATATCAGAATAAAATTATTAGGAATTTCTTGCAAATGTACAAAATACAGGCACCATGTGCTTAATAAGGTGTCAACATTAAATTTTAGTAACTGTGTTTTCTGCCGGTTGAACAGTATTTTAATAATTAAACTCTTTTGATGAGAATATGCAATTCTGAAACAATGTACAAGGTGGCAGAAGCGACAAAATGAGGAGGCAATGATCATATAGCAATCAATCAAATAGGCGTCATATATATATATATATATATATATATATATATATATATATATATATATATATATATATATATATATATGCAGATGCAGAGGCCAAGTACTATGTCGTACCTCTAAGTAAATTGGGTTACAATCCACAATGAAGTAAAATCCTCTTGTAGTTTAAAATATATAGTATTTCTTGTAAAGGATTAAAGCTTTCGACCATCGGAAGCTTTAATCTTGTACAAGATATATATATATTTTAAACTACAAGAGGATTTTACTTCATTGTGGATTGTATCCCCATTTACTTAGAGGTACGACATAGTACCTGGCCTCTGCACTATATATATATATATATAATATTATTTATATATTATATAATATATATATATATATATATAGATATATATATATATATATATATATATTATATATATATATATATATATATATATATATATATATATATATCCAGCATCGGCTAGGGCACTAAGAGCCATCTGAATGCAACATTATCTACAGGGCAAAAGACACCCAACCTATTTTTAGCATTGGTATAGGGCAAAAGGCGCCAACCTGAAGGCAAGTACCATTGGTACGGGGCAAAAGGTGCCCTGAAAGCAAGATTTTTTTCTAGCATCGCTACACTGCAAAAGGCGCAAAACTGATTTCCAGCATCAATACAGGGGAAAAAAAAAAAAAGACCCCCTTAGAGATAAGACTGATCCATCCAACATTGGAGGGCAAAAGGCACCTTGAACGGAAAACTGTTCAGCATTGGTATAAGCCCCCATAAGCCTATATTTGGCAAAAACGCCCTGAACGCGAAAGCAGACTGTCCCCTGTGAATGGCAGTTCTAAATTCGAATTTGTTCGCTGATCCAGGTGTAGAGTGTACGACATTATTAATAATAATAAAAAAAAAACATGTACAACAAATATATATTAATTACAAAAAAAGCTTCCAGTGTGTCAAGCAAGGGCGCCCTGGACGCAAGTTCATTTTCCTTCATCAGTACAAGTCGCCCTGAACGCAACAAGCATTTCTAGGATACCGTAGAGGGCGCCCTATACGCAATTCGAATTTCTCATGTTCGGTACATGGCACCCTGGAAATAACCTGCCTCGGCCTTAAATCATACCTTTACAGATGAGAAGTTGACTTCTTTTTATTCAAATGTAATATTTCCTTGGGTATAATCACAATGACCCGCTTTGCCAAGCATCCTGCCATTTCCCTGACAGAACTTGAAAGGGACACATTCTTACTGATAATGGTTTGTAAATTCATGATCCCAGCCATGACACATCAACACTAAAGACCAGATTGTTTTTGTTTGTATGGTGCTTTTACGTTGCATGGAACCAGTGGTTATTAATACAGCAACGGGACCAACGGCTTTACGTGACTTCCGAACCACGTCGAGAGTGAACTTCTATCACCTACACATCTCTCACTCCTCAATGGATGGCCGAGAATCGAACCAGCGAACACCGAGGTGGGACGCTATTACCATACCAACCACGTCGCAGAAGCGCTTAAAGACCAAATTGCCTAGAATCTGTAGAAACCGGAGTATTCTATATTTTTGGGCCTTGGTAATCTCTTAAAAATTGGCGTGGCGTTATTAAAGGTTTTACCAGGAAGTGCAAGAACTTAATTTTCTTCAGTGAGGCCAATTAAGATAATCCTAATTCAAATGGGAAATGCGCCTTACGTGAAATTAAACTTCTTCCCGAGAGTACTGAGCACGTTGTAGTCTATTCCCGAAGTTGGTTCAACCTGCCCATCTTCCGAGTATCTCAAAACCCAATAGGGCCAATTGGCAATTACTGTGGCTCTCAGCTTCCTTCCCCCAAAGTTGCGGTAGGCGTCTTTGATTGGAGAGTACAGAGGAGCTCTCAACGAGCTCTCTGCCCCAGACGTCTGGTCCCAGGCCCACCAACCGATCTCTTGAAGACTGAAAGGAACAAAATAAAATACTGTACAAGGGCTGTATGTAATGTAGGTGAACAATTCGCACAATGAAAAGAGCCATAGTAAAACACATTTCACCGAGTTCCCGCGGGAAAGGGCGGTAATCACTTAAGTTGATTTAGCTTTACTATTTTTGTTTAAATAACATATAGTATCTATAAGAAAAATAAACTAAAATAAAATCAAGTGTTAGCACACAAGCATATCTCAAGTACGAGTTTTTATTCACCAAGAAAAAGATAGAATTTATAGTCACTGGATGAAGTCCCGTTACTGAATAACCACTGGTTCCATGCAACGTAATATCACCTTACAAACAAACAAACAAACACTGGATGAAATACACTATAGCCCCTTGTAATGGGAACGATCCAATCATTCTTTTAAATTCAGGCTTGGTTACCTCTCGAATTTTCCTTAAAGTTGTATTTTATATGTTCTTTGTTATTCTTAGTTCCGTTCATATGCAAAGTTTTCAAGGTGACGTTTTTCTGTTTTCAGGTTTTGTATCGTAAGCAAAGGCCCATTGATCTTCACTGGTCTAAATCTCCACATAACAAGATATTTGCTGAGGTTTAGCTATTTACGGTAAGCACGCATTCTTACTGTACGATTCTTTACCTTCACTTCAGTCAGAGTATTGGCACTAACTAAAAAGATCAGCAGAGTTCAACCGATTTCAGTAACATTCCACGTCTCTTGCGTTGTTTCACTCTGAAATCATGTCTTGGTTTTTACTGTCTTCCTTGTTTTGGTAGAATTTGGTCTATTCATGGCATTTTGATAAAAAGATTGGCTCTTGGAGTTTACTGTAGTCGTGTTTACCTCGCTCAGGTATGATGTATGGATGTTTTTTGCCATTCGGTGCTATTTACATAAGTGATTTCTCTTAGTAGTGTGGTTCCATCATCTTTCACAACGCACCTTAGAAAATAGGAACTTTTGCTGATATATGCTGAGTGTAAACCGACGGTGCCTCACATTCTCTACAAATTCACGCATGTCTGAGAATAGGCCTAGACTTAGTCATGCCGAATCTTTATTTCGATAGAAATGTTGCATCTTTGAATTTTAACTGTTGTCCAAACGCACAAATATAAAACCCGCAACAGCTTCTTGTTGCAGCTGATGCAGTGTAGTTAACACTAGGTATTTGCAATAAAGGAAATTTTCCTTAATGATTTTTTAAGCGAATTTTAGACAATTATCGGAACATACGTAGAGCCAAATACTGATCCGGTTTTCTTAGCGTGATTTTACTGTTTTATGTAAGTCAAAAGCTGATAAAGATAGTAATCTTTATCGGTTCCAAATTTATTTATTGACTCATTATAGCGGCATTTGAGCATTACGTACTTCAACACTAAATGTGATTTAATGACGTCATCAGACAGGCTTAATGGTAGCGAACTTTATTTAAAATCCCACTTACTGAGTTCCTTTACAGTGACATCGTGATGTTATCACTGGTATTATTAATAATTAAGAAGATTCAATCCCACTCAAAAAGAACAAGCCTTAAAGACTACCTTAAGAAGTTGATTCAGAATACAGTATCCATGAAGGAAAATTCGTTAGTATATATACTCACTCCACCGAGTTGGTGATGTTGACGTAAGATGTCTTCAACAGGTACAAGTATTCGTCGGTATTGTTCCTTACAGCAAATGTTACCTGTTAAATTGTAAATATATCGAGTAATGGTAAATTAATTATTATGGTTTCCTTACATAAAGATTTTTATGTATATTTTCAACGGAGATTTATTGTATTCATTTCGTAATAGCCTTATCACTCGTTAGTACCACAGGAAGAGTATCTGTCCGTTTTGAAATTTCTCTTAAATGAGATTGTCTGTCATAGTACATCATGCATGGAAAATAATGTTAATTTTTGCGTGCATGAAATGTATGTGAGTTTTTTCTTCTTCTTCTTCTTCTTACCTTGGTTCCTTCCCTAATTTTAGCCAAAATGTCACTCACAGTGTCCGTTTGTAATACTACGAGCCACCAAGTTACAGCTGACTCTAGATATTCGTCACGAATCTGAATTAAAGGAAGAAGGTATAATTATTTAGTACCATTAAACAAACAAAAATTGGAGTTTTTAAAATTATTATAGTTTTGGAAGCTAGTGAATTATTTGTCTTCTTCAGCAAATGAATCTGAAACTATCGATAATCTCTGGACTGTATTTTGAAAATATGTTTGTTTAAATATCAGTTTAAAAAGGAGAATGAGATATATATATATATTATATATAAATAATTTAATAATATATATAATATATATATAGAATTATATATATATATATATATATATATATGTATATATGTATATATATATATATATATATATATATATACTATATAATCTATATATATATATATATATTATAATTCCAAGACCAGTTATTTGCAAATATGATTTTTCATGAATGCAATAACTTCGATCCAGCATTTGCCAATAATTGAAACGAAAGATCTCTTGCCATTTTTTTACCATATGAATTTTTATAATTAAGAAACAAGAAAATTTGAACTGAATGTCACAGTTCTACCAACCTTTACAGTGACCAGTTAATATGGTTCATTAACCAAGTGAAGGGGAACTAACCTTTTGAAATAAGTACTTGGTCTTTACCAAAGAACAGAGAACCACAATGATTCTGGGACTCTCCAACTGGTTAAATGTTGTGAGTATTCTTTGGAGTTTTTCCAATGCGCCGTCACAGCTAAAGAGAGTCACTTCGGCCCACTTCTGGAAGCTTAGACCTAGCGATGCTCTCAGATCTGTGGGGAAGTACAAAGAGAGAAATTAGCACTTCCGCTGTGGCCGTAAAGATTTAGCCATAACAAATTTACGAATGATTTACGCGGTTTACAGTAAAGCTACTCGCCTGGGTATTCATCATCCCAAAAGATGAACAGATTCCGTCCCGTAGATGAGTCAATGACGAATCTGAAGAAATCTCTCGTCATATTAGCCTCGTCCATTGAAAACCTGCCGAGAACGAGAGTAGTCGAAATTTTCCGTAACTTAGCAACTTACCGCTAGACTTAGTACCAATTAACCAATGTTGTTGGCCAAATTAAAGTTCGTTCTTCGTGACACCATCTTTGACGGATAGCTATCAACGGCAACGAATTGCATGTGGTCAATAATAAAGATAGAATATAGATGGCGGAGTGTGGTCCAACTGAGTTAAAATATAGATGACGAGTGTAGGCCAACTGAGTGTGGTACAGGAAACGTACTCGTGGGGCGTCAGTCAAATGTGTGAACCCGGTTTTTTTTCGTGGATTAAATATGAGATTAGTGAAATGCAATAAGTTTCAATAAACGGTACTCTGCTATTATATACATGTTGAAAATTGCTTGCTTTAACGTCCAGTTTGCATGTCAGAACTGTGCAGTTTAATGTTGTGTAGTCAGAACTAGAATTTAAGCGAAGATGCAATGCATTACTACCCTAAAACAGCTCACCTTACATTTTATTAATTTGATCATATTTTTACATTTATTTATTTTTCTGATAACCGATCTCTTCTTTATGTTTCCTGTTATCGTTAACTTTTTAAAATAAACATCATATTCTTTGGAAGCTTAAATTTCAAGTCGATGGCCACTGTAGGCTTGCTTCACACGAATAGGGGTTAATAATAATAATAATAATAATAAAATAATAATAATAATAATAATAATAATAATAATAATAATAATAATAATACTGTTAAAAAGAATGGCAGAATTAAGCGAGTTGATTTTATATATTGTTTGTTTTTCTATTCTCACAATTCTCTTCTCAGGCTCAACGATGTTTCAGAGTAATTGGCCGATATTCATATCGGGAATTTTCAAAAAATTATAAATGCTGAAGGTAATATTTTATTTCATTAGAACAGGATCTCAGGTCCAGGTCAAGCAGGGGTCGTCGTCAGTGCCGTATAATAATAATAATAATAATAATAATAATAATAATCAATAATAATAATAATAAGAAGAAGAAGAAGAAGAAGAAGTAGACGTAGTCTCACTATTGTCACCATCGCTGGTGCCATCTTCATAATAGACTATAATATCTCTATAACAACCGATCTATAAACGGAAGTTCTGCAGTTTGAAATCGACAAATTTTCTCTTATTGGCGAAGACTCTCTTCATCGTAAATGTTACGAGGATCGTGAACCTGTTACCTGAAAAGTTAGGACAATATTTGTCTTACTGTATAAACACGGGCCTGCTTCAGGTACGTTACTTGTAGTAAAACCCGAGAAAAGTCGAAATTACTAGGCGTTTTTATATATATATAGATATATTATATATTTATATATAAATATATATATATATATCTATATATATATATATATATTTATATATCATAATATATATATATATAATATATATATATATATATTATATATACATATATATATATATATATATATATATATATATATATATATATATATATATATATATATATATATATATATATATATATATATAGTATTATATATATATATATATATATATATATATATATATATATATATATATATATATATATATATATATACAGGGTGTAACACGAGTTTATGCAATATTTTTTCGAGGAGTGAAAGAAAAAGTCATTATGAGCAGAAAATGTTCTATAGACATATGCATCTTAAGGCTTCATTTATCAGCGAGGCGAATTTTAAAAATAACCATTATCATTAAATGACCACGTAAGATGGCGCGCACGGGATGTCGGAGTACGCATGGCTATGGGGAGGGGGAGGGGGTTGGTCACTGTATTTGTTAGTAGTTACTCTTGTCTCGCTTTTCCGCCAAGAGCATGTTGGGGCTACAAGTTTCAGATTCCTTACTCATTTCATGAGCAAAAATTGGAGACAATGCCTTAACATGCCAGTAATGAGGAATATGCAGATATGATGTTTATTGATGGGTTTTGCAACAGTTAATTCCACTGTCATTAAAAAATGAAAAGGCAGTTAGGCCGATGAGATGTGAATGAAATACTTCCAAATCAAATGTATTCTTTACACAATGAACAAAGGGGAAAGATGCAAGTCTCATTGAAACCTTCTCCCTCTTTGTCAATGGTATTCATTGGAATTCGATAAAGGAAAGAAAAAGCCGAATGGAATCTCCTCTCCATCAAAGATAGGCCTATTAATTAAACACCGATCAAAGATTTAAAACATCTTCTCAAAAATCTCTCGTTTTTCATTAAAAGTATTCGTCATACACCAGTCGAAGGTAAAAACATACTTAAGAAAATGCTTTTGTCTCTGTCAGATGAAAAAGAATGGGAACATTATGGAAAATTCACTTTCTTCAGTCTTTCCTGAAAAAGGTAGTACAAATATTCATGCAGTAATCGAGAGAGGTAAATAAGCTGACGTTGTTCAAAGTGCAGTAACCTCCCTACCTGCATTTCCTCATCATGACTGCTGTCATTATCACCCATTCAGCATAGGCCCAATCCTGACTCCTGATTCTACATTTCCATGACATTTACACTACTTTCTTGATACGTACTAAAGCTAATCATTAAAATTAGATTACAGTGAAGTCTGTTCACGGGTGATTTACTAATTGAAGGGACTTTAATGTTACATTTTTCAAAAACCTGCTAGGAAAAAAATCATAATTAAAAGACTAGCAATCCATTTGCCTAAGCGCTTCATCTACCCCACCCTTCCGACCCCTTTCTCCCTTACTACTCAGACATCGCGTACGCCATGTTGGCTGAGGGCAGCGCTAAGGAAAACCGGCTATTTTAAAAATTCGCCTCACCAATAAACGAAGCCTTAAAATGCATATGTTTGTAGAA